>NC_091308.1:43323187-43355687 GCF_038502225.1 Cherax quadricarinatus | reverse complement strand
GAATACCCTTATATCGACTTTAATAAATAAGGAATACCCTTATATCGACCTTAATACATAAGGAATACCCTTATCTCTACCTTAATACATAAGGAATACCCTTATATCGACCTTAATACATAATCTTAATACATAAGGAATACTCGTATCTCGATCTTAATACATAAGGAATACCCTTGTCTCTACCTTAATACATAAGGAATACCCTTATATCGACCTTACTGTTACGCAGAAAGGTGGGATAACTGGGGGATTGAGCCTTGTCTAAGGGCAAAGGTAAAAAGTTACACACATCTCAAGCATAAACAGGCCACCCAGGGCTATCCCAGTCAAAACAGAAAGCGCTAAACCAGTATGTGTTACTTCAATGGGTTGGTTAACAGAGGGTTAGGCAAAACTCCCAGTTAGGAAAATATATCTATTTATTCAACATAACACTATATACACACTCTAGAAACACCTTAATCCTAAACGCCCAAATGAGGGTACACACGAAACAGCTGGCTGGAGGTCCAGCCACCATAACCACTAGGCCTAGTCAGCGTCAGGCCATCACTACTCCACTACAAACCCCATTTCTTATTTCCTCACTCATTCCACAGTACCCTGCCCATGTCAGAGCCTAGGTGGGCATACAGGTAAGCCATAGAAGAGCCTATGGCTTGGGTTAACTAAACAAAAGGTGTACACAACTACAAACTTAGCTTAAATACACAGGATCTCCGACGCGACTCCCCAAGCCACGCTTACTCCGCGTACCCAAACACAGTTGGAAAATACCTACCTAGCAGGATTTCTTTATAATTACAGTTAGAGTACTTTACAGTGCCCCCAAATACACATTATGAATTATAAAATTATTCTTTACAATTATAACATTCATACTATTATGGCACACTTCTCCACTATATGTACATTACAATGTCATGCAGAACCCTGCATAACACCCCCACCCCCAGACCATAGGTCTCACTCTGCTAGCGGGCTACCTACGGACACCGCTAGGCAAAAGGAAAAAAAAGAAAATAAACCCCACATTAAGGTCTGAGGCAACAGGCAAAATAACTGGGGAATGACCATACAATCACGGTCTTGTGGTACTACAAATATGCAATATTAACAAACTGAGGTACTAGATTGCAGACATGTGAAACTCGCTGAACATAAAAGTGATCAAGTTCTATGCCAAACGACCCCACAGTCACACTCTTAGACAACTGTGTTAGGAAAAGGCACCATCACAACACAGCACTGGCCAGGCACTGGCTTTGATGCATTTTACCTAAATTACATCAAGCAGACTTATAAATGAGGAAGTTAACTTTGTACAAAAGTGCCCCTGAGGAATGCCGTTTTATGAAGTAACACCAAAGTTCAGTATGTTGCAAAGCAGACCAAACTGTATGTGCAACAAAAAAAAAAACTTTTAAACCGTAAGTACATTTTCCATGAGTTCAAAGAAAAGAAAAACAGATTTTACATGTTAAATTCTACTTGTGATCGTCAGTGTCTGTGTATCTTCACTCTTGAAACTTGTGATCGTCAGTGTCTGTGTATCTTCACTCTTGAAACTTGTGATCGTCAGTGTCTGTGTATCTTCACTCTTGAAACTTGTAAGCAACATCACATTATCACTCCCATCTCACAAAAATTTTTGTGTAAAAACTGGTTCCCCATGACACACCTCTGTGAGAATCAGGAGAGCACAGGAGAGAGAAAAATATCAGGCCCCAAAAACAACGGGTGGATAGTCACATAAATCTTGTTGGTGGGACTGTGGCCGTAAAACCCTGGAGTCATCACTGAAGACCCCCAAAAGGTGGACCTCCCAGGCCGACACCTACATGTCATTCCAAGGACCCTGGATCCAGCGGTGATCCAAAAAGGAAAAATTGAAAAGAGTCCTGGAGAACCAAAACACCTCGGATCAAGAGACATGACCCAAACAGTAGAGGGCATCACCGCCAGCCTCACATTCACTAAAATGTTAGGTCAAACAGTCCCTGTACCAACATAAAACAGAGGCGAGGCATTCCAGTCAACACCTAAAAAACGTAGCATAACTTACCTAGGCATGGCACTTGATGTGACTACCCCCCAAAACACACACACACTAGGGAATCCTGATACCTCCAGCTCCAGCTCACCCTGCCCTTCTCCCTTGGGTGGTCCGGGGTTCCATCTACTCGCCTACCGCAAATCACTGCAAAATAAGAATAGATAAGTAATCTATACACTACATCGTGCACTTTAAACATGAGATAAGGCATCAGCAGCCACATTCTCTGCTCCCTTCACATAATGAATCACAAGATTAAGAGGTTGGAGAAAGAAGGCCCACCTCATAAGTCTCTGATTGTGGTTCCTCATTAAGGGAAGGAAACAAAGGATTATGGTCACTATACACAGTTATAGGGTGAACTGATGATGATATATACACCTCAAAATGTTGCACTGCCAACACTAAAGCAAGAGCCTCCTTTTCTATGGTAGCATAACTTCTTTGGTGCCTGTTACGTTTTGCCGAGAAGCAGCCGAGTGGCATTACTTGCCCTGCTCTACCCTGCAACAAGACTTCCCCAACCCCTGTATAATTTTGCAAAACCCGGGGTGGGTAACTCAGGATTATACATAAAAGATCTTGAGGGTTAATGGCATGCAAAAGGTTCATGTGCAGAGATATTAAAGTTACAAATATGGGTGTGTCCTTGGCACACATGGTCATGGGAATCAGATAACCCCCCCCCTCCATGGTTCATTCACACAATTTGCATGTAGTTCATAAAGAGGAGACAAAACCTTATTTCTTAAATATATCTGGCGGCAGTCACTGCACGTTTTCAAGGTATCACCTAGTGTGAGACCAGTAAAAGACAATGTCCACCGACTCTCGCTGGATACTAACACAGTCTCTAGAAATAAACACTTCACTTCCTTCAAGGAATCTATTTCATCCCAGCTTACATCATGGCAGGCCTGCTGACATTGCACAAGTTTCAAAACCTCTACCTCATGGGGGTTAACATGGCCCCATTTTTCAGCATCCCAAAACTCTTTCACTAAGGTGCACCATGGCTGAGCCAACACTACAACCAGTCTTTCAGAAGATCCAAGTCTTCCACAATCTCTTACACTTTTCCTACTTACATTATCTTTCTCAGGGACCTTATCCACCATCATTTTGAAGCCACCACACAGTTCCATCATAGCCTTCCAAGGACCCGGCTCCGATGCCAATCCCATCTCTCCAGCTTCCAGAATATGTAGCACTACCTCATGGTCCTACGTCATCCCAGGCGGACTGGCAGGTTGGTGCACTAGTGCCATCGACCTCATCTTAGCCAAGCAGTTTCTGAAACTGAGAAAAAAACACGGTGGGGGAAACTTCACACTCCTCACGTAGCACATGACTTAATGATTCCAGAGTGCTTCCCCACACGGCAATGAAAAGGAGGGGAATTCCCTCCTCCCAGTCCTTCTGGTACTGGGTAAAACAAACATGCATTGCTCTGAGAGACTGGGAAAACCATGGTGCTTTTCTTTCACTCCTAGGATGATATACATTGGTAAATTTAACCTCAAGTAGGCCTCTCAAAACTACATGACATTTCATAAAATATGACTTCTGGGTGATTTGTGCAAAGCCTAAGAGACAAAAATGTTTCACCAGAAATCTCAAAACCACACACACAAAATTATTCAGAAAGGTTATAGACTCGGGGAACCTGTTAGAAAAGGAATTTATTAATAAACACCGATTATTTAGCTCTCCCGTCTTAACACTGAAACGCCGTTCCTTCAGAATCTGTAAAAAATACTGACAAAGACACTTTAATAGTTCTGCTGCGGCCACTTAGACACAGGTCCCCTTAAAAAGAGTCTTGCTCATTTGATCAACTCTGCAAAATAAACACTTGGTAAATTCGGGAACCACATCCTCTGCAACAGCTGATAAATGAATAGCGTTCCGGAGGTCACAACCTTCCCGGGCCTCACTCAGTTGCTGCAGAGTCAGGGGATTTTTCCCCACATCAGCACCAAGACCACTTCTCCAACTGAGTTATGGTTGAGCCGGTTCATCACTGCTCAGAATCTCCTGCAGGTCAGACTCAATGAACAGGCTCCCTAGGCCCAGACCATCACCACAGTGTGCAGAAGGGTCACAGGGAGGCACAGCTCCTGCCTTGTTCCCCTGTTTAGTCCTAGAGCACCCGGAAAAACTTTCAGGCACCGTTGCTCCAATTAGGTCATTACCACCTTGTAAAGCCGGGTCCTGCAAAACCAAACATTCCTCACTTTTGAGGAGTCCCACAATGTTGTTGTCTAGTAGAAGGTCAACTCCTGCAAAAGGTACATCTTCTGCAATACCTACAGGTAGGTACCCAGATTGGTACGCAGACTCTACCCATAACCTGTGCACTGGGCTCCTGACAGGGACTCCAGTTATCCCTTTAAGAAAAATGTCCAATCCGGTGTAGGTGTCATCCGACACTGGCAATACACCCCTGCGAAGCAAGGTGTATGTGCTACAAGTGTCCCTCAAAGACATAACACCCGTGACCCTACCTTCATTTTGGTGTAAAGCCACAGTAGACTTACTTGAATATACCTTCATCCGAGGGTCTAAGACAGCTGGTCTTCTTTGGATACCTTGGAGCAAGACTGCAATGCAAGCAACATCATGTGTAACCAGTGTATTTACTGGAGAAGCATCTGCTGTAGCCTGGTCCCTAAGCATCTTTCGACAATATGGCTGCAGGTGGCCCTGTTTATTGCAGTATGTGCAGTGATAAGGTTTAAAAGCCCCCTGCACACTTGACATAGGCTAGGGCCCATGATCTTGGGGAACCGAACTCTTTCTACCTGTCCCTGGTAGTCCTGGACCTGTGACAGCTGACTTAAAACCTTCTCGGGTAGGTACTGGAAAATTAGGCTTATTAAAACCCTGGTGGTTATTAGGCTGGTAAATGGGTGACGTAAACTTATGAAATTTCTTACTCCTATTGGTAGGTGGAGAAAACTTATCATTATTAGTATGTGGGGGGGTGGTAACTACTACCAAATTTTTGGTTAGCTAAAAATCTGTCACCCAGCTCTAAAGTATTATTAAAATCATCAAGATCCTTCTCCTCAAGATATGCCTTAAGGTCAGGAGGAACATTTCTTAAAAGATCCTCTAACAAAATTAAGGTAATTACACCCTCATAATTGCCTACCACCCCCTTTGAGCGACACCACCTATTTAGAAGTGACATCTTCTCCTTACCATATTCCACCAAAGACTGCCCTGACTGAAACTTTAGTCCTCTGAATTTCTGCCTGTACCTTTCCGGCAACATTTGATAAGCCAGTAAAACTACCTCTTTTAGCTTATGATAATCAGAAAAGGCCGATCCTTCTAAAGAACTAATAGCCTGTAACCCTTTACCAACTAATTGGGTTCCTGCTAATGTTGCCCATTCCTTTTCCGGCCAAACTTGGGATTTGGCCGTACTTTCAAATAACAGAAAAAACTGGTCTGGGTCTTTCTCTAGGAATTTGGGCACAAATTTTATGGCTTTATCCAAATGAAAAACATCTACCCTCGTGTCTGTGGCTGGGTGAGAAGCAAGCTGCCTCTCTTTAGCTCTTTCTTGAGCCCTAAGCTCCTCTAAGGCTCTCTGTTCCTGGATCTTTGTACGCTCAATCCTTAACCGTTCCTTTTCTTCTGCAACTAGGGCTAATTTAATTCTTAAAATTTCTACTTCCTTATCCAGGTCCCTATCATGGGAATTTGATTCAATGTCACCTTCCAAATACATGCCATCCCCAGAATTTTCACTAGTGTCAGCCATTTTGAGAAATATCCCACTATGGAGTAAGGCTTATTGGTCTATAGTTCGAAGCCAAGGACCTGTCACCTTCCTTGTAAATAGGTATTACATTTGCCATTTTCCACTTATCAGGCACTATGCCAGTTTGTAGTGATATGTTTAAAAGATTAGCCAAAGGAATGCTAAGTTCCTCTTTATATTCCTTTAACACCCTTGCAAACAGTTCATCAGGACCTGGGGATTTGTTAGGTTTTAGTTTCTCTATTTGTGTGAGGACCATGTCACTAGTTACCCCAATCGTACATAGTTTATCATCCGGTTCTACATAATCTATTATTTCAGGAATATCGCTAGTATTTTCCTGGGTGAAAACTGAGAGGAAGAAGGTATTGAGAATTTCACACATATCTTTATCACTGTCAGTGATCTGATCAGAGTTACTCTTAAGTGGGCCAATCTTGTCCCTAATCTTACTTCTGTATAACTGAAAGAACCCTTTTGGGTTAGTCTTTGAATCCCTTGCTACCTTAGCCTCATAATCCCTTCTTTGTTTTCTTATTCCTTTCTTTATTTCTAACTGAATATATTGATTTTTTAGCTGTCCATCCCCTCTTTTGATACGCCTATATATGCCTCTCTTTTGACCAATGAGATGTTTTAACCTATTGTTCATCCATTTGGGATCATTTTTGTTAGATCAGATTTCCCTACTCGGAACAAAAGTTGTCTGAGCAGCTAGAACTATGCTCTGAAAAAAGTCATATTGGCGACCAAGATCACCTACCTGACCCATAGTCAGGACATCCCAATTTAGCCCACCCAGGTAATTTTTCAGTCCCATAAATTCGGCCAAGTGAAAATCTGGGACAGAGATTTGATTGCAGTTATCTGGGTTAATTCCATGATATATTGAAACTAAGTGATTTGTGATCACTTTCCCCAAGCTCATCATTAACCTCAAGATTATTAATTAGTGAATCTTTGTTGGCAAGAACCTCTAGTTGGTTCTGTCACAACCTGTTCTTAAAAGCAATCCTGAACCGTATCAAGAAAGTCACTAGATTCAAGATTTCCTGTCACACTGTTCCAATCAATTTGTCTAAAGTTAAAATCTCCCATTATTACAACATTTTTATATCTAGATGCCTTATGAATTTCGTCACCTAACAGCTTACTGCCCTCCCTATCAAGGTTTGGGGACCTATAAATCACACCCAAAATTAATTTGTCACGTCCCTCGAGAAACTTTAGCCAAACAGATTCTGTGTTCGATGTTTCTAATCTTATATCATGTCTATGACAACAATTTAAATTTTCACTGACATACATTGCCACACCACCACCCTTCCTGTTGACCCTATCAGTGTGGAATAGTTTATAACCCTGTATGTTGCATTCAGAAGGCATTTATCTATCTTTCAGGTTGAACTAGGTCTCTGTTATACTAATAATATGTATATTACCTACACTTGCAAGTAATCTTAGCTCATCTATCTTATTTCTTAGACTCCTACTATTTGTACAGTAAACCTTAAGGGAGCTAGTCACTCGTTGCCCTCTACTATCTCTCTTTGTTTGTTGATCAATTGATTTGTCATTACTAGAAACTTTATTTTGAAAATTGTCTTTTAAACATATCCAGGAGGTATCCCGGTAATAACTGCTGTTTTTAACCCTAATGCTGCAGCCTGATTGTTTCCCACAAACACCCATACCTCTATAATCTATCAGTTTAAATTCCTAGACAAGTCATCAACTGCCCCCTCAATTGTATTGGCTAATGCAACCACTCCATTCCCAGAGAGGAGAGATAAACCCCATCCCTTGCATACATATCACGTTTGCCAAAGAATAGGTCCCAGTTATCAATGAATGGGATTGCAAGTTCCTTGCAGTACCTGTCTAGCCAGCAATTTATACCAATTGCCCTAGACATCCATTCATTGCCCACTCCCTTTCTAGGCAAGATGCTACATATGACTTGGATCCCTCCCTTAGACCTAACTACTACTATGGCTGACCTCTACTTATCCAGCAGCTCCTCTCTCCTGCCCTTCCCAATGTCATTACCCCCAGCACTAAGACAGATAATGGTCTTGTTCCCATTACCTGCCATAATATTATCCAACCTGCTGACTATGTCACCAACACCAGCTCCAGGAAGGCACACTCTCTGTCTGACATTTCCATCTGTTACAAAATGCACGGTCCATATATCTTATCTGAGAATCGCTTACTATTAAAATATTCTTACCTTGATTAGCAGGGGAATCAGTGGTACCTTCAACCTCACTGACCACTGAAGTACACACGTCTTGGAGAACAGAGAATCGATTTCCTACCTTCACATCTTCTCTATTAACTCTCATCTTCCTTCTTCCTGAACTGTGAACCACTTGCCACTTAAAGCGGCTGCCACTATCACTGCTGGTGACCATTCCTTCCTTACCAGCTAAATCCTTCTCACACTCGCTCCCAAACTCATCTATGCGAAGCTTCAGCCTCCCATTTTCCTCCTGAAGAAGTAGAATTTTCTTCTTCAACACTTGAACCTGAGATTCTAAAACACTACAACAAGCCATGGTGCTTGGTAACAACCCAAGCTAACTCCCAAGAGCTTAGGCAGGTATGACCGCAGGTGACCACTGACCTCAGCGTACTGACCGGCATCTACAGAGACGAAGCCAGGACTAAGATTCATACAAGGAAAGTTGTGTATTAGGGAGGATTCAACCAGACAGCAACTATTAAATTTGGAAGTAGGGAAGACAGTTTTAGCAGACGACCAGTCAATAGGATGGCTGTGATCTCTGACGTGACAGAAAAGAGCATTGTTAGTGTCAGCAAGCCTAACACTATTTCTGTGCTCCCTAAGTCTGTCAGTAAGAGATCGGCCAGTTTCTCCAAAGTCGTAAGCTCCTCTCTTTCTATGTGCAGGTTATTTGTGTATCGTTCCAGTCACGGTATTGTGCCTTTTTTTGTTATTTAGGATATTTTATGATTCAATAATATAAAGCGAATGTTTTACCAGTTACGGATCATCGTCTGAATAAGATCCATGTCAGGATACTCGTATCCTGTGTTGTGACGAACACAGTGCCACCTAGTGTTTCATTCTCTAAGTCAGTGGTTCCCAAACTTTTTCAGCTTGTTACCCAATTTAACATGCCACATAAAGCATGTTACCCCTTTCACAAAATGTTGTTATTATTGATATATATGGCTAAACGTGAACGTATACAGCCTCGCATACTCTGCTAATCCTAGCAAAACCATTGAAAACGTAAGAACCACACATACATTATATATAAAATTAATAATAGCTACAAATTCACAGTAACAGTGGGTAAATACTAACTATATACTGCACAGGGCAGTACACATACATACCAGCTTATGTCTATCTCGGCTGATGCTCACAGATAAACTGACAGTGTTTTCGAAATAGAGGCAGCCTCAGGAAGTGAGTGACGCGTACTGGACAGGTCGATCTGGGCTACTGAGTGACTTTTGTCCTGAAGCATACTTGTCAAAATACTTTTGGGTTTCCATACACTTAGCTATATATTTCTTCTTTTCTAATACTGTATATTAGTTTTTGATGTTTATTGTTATTTGGTTTAACTTTATTACTTACTTATAATAGGTTTATTTTACAACTTTATATACTAAGACAAAGTTAACAATAATCCTCATACCGGGTACCGCATTGTTTTCTTGATTTTCAGAATTCATAACTTTTTTTCTGTCACCCCTCCATTACCCCCCAAAAATGGTTAAATTACCCCCAGGGGGTAATTTACCCCCAGTTTGGAAACCACTGCTCTAAGTGATGTACAAAATTAAAGCTAGCATTCCCACATTTGGTTTACACTTCCCTCAGTTGACCTACAGTTTCCCACAGTTATCGTACATATCACATAACTGACCCAAAGGTAGCCTTCCCACAGCTGATACATACTTCCCAAAGTTGTTCCATACTTCCCACAGCTGATTCACACTCCCGGAGTTGATCTACACTTCGCACAGTTTGCATACATTTCTCTTGGTTAGCTCACGTTCCATTTTTGGCTCAGACTTTCCACAATACTTTCCATAGTTGATCTACGCTTCCCACGACAAGTGTTATCATGCATTAAAGGCACTCAATGTGGGCCCCTCTGGTTGCTCGGCAAACATCGATGCGATAGTCCAGTTCGACCCAGACGCTCTACAGCATATCTGTTGTTATCATGCGAACTGCTTCAGTGATCGAAATTTTCAGCTCCTCCAGGGATGCAGGTAGTGGTGGCACATAAACTGTGCTCTTCACGTACTCCCATAGAAAGAAGTCACAAAAAGGTCCGGTGACCTCGCAGGCCACCTGCAAAGGTCACCGGACCTAACTGTTTGCGACTTCTTTCTTTGGGGGTACGTGAAGAGCACAGTTTACCTACCACCACTACTTGCAATCCTGGAGGAGCTGAACATTTCGATCACTGAAGCAGTTCGCATGATAACAACAGATATGCTGTAGAGCGTTTGGACCGAACTGGACTATCGCATCGATGTTTGCCGAGCAACCAGAGGGGCCCACATTGAGTACCTTTAATGCTACCCTATACCACTTGAAACAATGAAATCCTGCATCTGAAGCTACTTACTGTGAAAGATTTCAACAAACGTACTTGTTACACCTATTTGAAATCAGGGAGTGTTTTTGTGAATACCCTGTATAAAGCACAAGAATTACTAGAAGTGAGGTTATATGTAAAAAGTGAGGGTAACAAAGGAACCCAACAGGCGTCCTCCTCGACAGAGAGGCGCAGTTTGCCAGATCAGGTTGCATGATGGGTCTCGACTAGAATATGTAACCAGAGGTTACACTTTCTAGTAAAGGTCCCATTACTTGAATCTGTTGTAAAGAGATTTTGTCGCCAATACAAAGAAAGGCTGAGAGCAGTTAGAATTGTGGCAGGTTTTCATCCTAGGTATGTTGCTAATGTTAAAATTGTGAAAATGATGTATTTCGGTTTTATTAGATCATTGATTGATTATACTGAGCCAATACTTGCTCGTGTGTCTGACTGGAAGCTTGGAGGGCTGGAACAACTGCAGAACGAAGCATTGAGGATCATCCTAGGATGCCCTCGTACTGCCAAAATTTTAAATATTCGGAAATAACAGAGATCGTGTTACTGAAAGAAACGTACTCATTGGGGTCAATATGTTCAGGCAAGTCCATTCAAACCCTTGAACAGAAGCCTTCCAAACTTTCCTCAGCACTCGTGAACACTCCTCCAGATTCATTAAAAAAAAAAAAGCTGGAACTGACTTCAGCATGAACCAGATACACTATCTATTTCAAGAGAGACAAGAACAGCACTTCCCTGCTCAAAACTACCATCCATCCATTCCCACCAAAAAACTTCGTAAATCACAACCGAAGCTTCGCCTTTGAAGCTAAACAGGATTCCTTAAGATATATTGATAACTTAGTCACACTGCATACTTTTACAAATTATAATTATGTTGATGGTTCTGTTCATTAGCCCACTGGTGCAGCTGGTAGTGCTGTTGTCATACAGAGTGATGGCTCTCATAAAGAAATCGGAGCACGCATCAATAATTGGGACTCGAACCTTTAAACAGAACTGTTTGCCATACTCATTACACTCAAATGCGTCCATGTTTCTAAGGCTGACACTTGAATTGTAACTGATTTTCTATCTATAAATGCTCTCAAGTTCTCAACTCATTAAGAATAACTTGTGACATGCTTGTGTCAGAAGCCAGACACAGGTATGGTAGGATTGTGGACAGTGGAGTCAGAGTGCACATGCTATGGATTCCATCTCACACTGGTCTTCAGATGCATGATAGAACTGATGAACTGGCTAAGATATATGCCTTCAGAGAGAGAGTAGATTATAATCTTGGCTTGTCAGTTAGCAGTTTGAGAGCAGTAATACGTAAAGAACTTCAAATGAACTTTCTTGACTTAAAACTGAGGGAGACTGACACCAGTCAGTCCATCTATCATTCTATCATGCAGGAGGAGCCACATGTCAATAACCCATCCAACAAAATAAACAGACTTTTGGGTGTCACTACCAAAGTACTTGTAACCCAGCCGGAGCCGGGCTGAATTACAACTATCTTTGGAAGATTAAATCACCACCTCCAGAAGTAAACCAAACAAAATGTAAACGTTGTCGCTCACTGCGTTGCGTCATTATGTACTGGAATGTGATAAAATTAATGAATTCAAAACGAACTCACTAAGAAATGTTCAAGACATATCAAAGTATTTTATCCACATTGGTACATTACAAACCATTCTGGAAAAATATCCTGATTTTGCTCACTGTAAATAAAGCTAATATTTGCATTAATAGCTCATTACAATTGTGATCAGGTGAAGACAAGTGAATGGTTCATTACCTTTGTAACTTGTTCAGTTATCAATAATTTGGGGCCCAGTCTTTGGACCCATTATGTACTTCTAATATTTTTGACTATCGACCAATAATAATAATAATAATAATAATAATAATAATAATAATAATAATAATAATAATAATAAATCTTTATTTCTACAAGTACATGTACAAGGTATACAGTCCTAGCTGACATCGATGACCTACTAGTATATAGAAAGCCGCTTTTTATGTAGAGCATTTCGGGCAAATTAGGTCAGTTTTGTCCAAGGATGCGACCCATACCAGTCGACTAACACCCAGGTACCCATTTTACTGATGGGGAACACAGACAACCGGTGTAGAGAAACACTCCCAATGTTTCTACCCTCGCCGGAAATTAAACCCGGACCCTTGCCGTGTGAAGCGAGAGCTTTAGCCACTAGGGTGCATAATAAAGATATTAAACTCTTTAGCCGTCCGTTATAGTCAGCAAAACTCTTGCAATATCAACAGAATGATGTGAACGAAATCCCGTGGCAGTGCTACAGAGGTCACTTGAGTAGAATTGTAAATTCGTGGTCAAATCGTGTATCTCTGTTGCTTAAGCATGTTAGAACGATCATTAAGGAGAACTGGAGTAGAGATACATTGTTCAAACTACAATAGTTATCTTTGCTGCAAAGTGAATTATTTTCAGTCTCCTAACTGAGAACTAGTGATAGCATTCGAGTGATGATGAAACAGTTTGTAGTTCCAGGCATGTTGAATTTAGTGATCAAGAACAACAGTGTCCAATGAACATTCTCGCGTCATTAACGTTCAGTGTCCTTCAAAGGAAGAGTGGATTCATCCTACCTCCATGCAAGAGTGGAGTCATTCTACCTTCAATCAAGCCATTGATATCGGTGGTATAATGTTTTCGTACGATACATACACCTAGGTAAGCCCTCCCGCACTCATATTTGACTGTGTTGGCTGCAGCTGATAGATTCTTTAATATGAGAATTTAAAGGGTTAACCAAAAAACACCGTAACACATGGGCGATTGCCCAAACCCAGGTAAGATTCGCACACGACTTTCCAGGTGACAAATGTAACAAGTGTAAATTACTGGTGTTGTGGGCGAGTGTTAACCGTGGTTATATAGCTACCTCATAGCGCTGCTGGAGCACCAATAGCCAACATTGAAGGGGATCCCCAGAACTACAGCTGCTGGGGGTTCTGAGCTATCAACCAATAAGAGCCTTTTCATATCACTCAGTGCCTGTCAGTGGTCTCAATGCCCATACCTCACTTAGCCGGGCATGGAGGGATATAAATAGAATTAAGGGTACTAGAATTGAGATCGCAAACCCTTATTCCTTACATAGGGCGAATGAGTTTAGTCAGTGCTTAGGCTATTACATCTAGCTATGACAATCTTTCTAGTACTACACAGACGAAATTAATGGACAAACATGATGCAAGGGAGAGACTGATTTGTTTTATACTCAGCAAGGAAGATGACTAACATTCACAAACTTTGAGCTCGAAGCAGCACTAAGAACAGCTCCACGTCGCCTGGAGAAGATGCTATTACTACACCACACTCAAATTGTTATGCGAATACCAGGTCATCCTATACTTGAATTATATAATACGAGCTATACTTGGGAACTTCCTAAATCTTTGACAAACAGCCTTATCATTCTCATTCCAAAGGCTAGTCAATAAAACGCTTTTCGCCCAATATCTCTTTCTAGCTGCTTTTGTAAAACATTCGAGAGGACAATTCTAAATCGTCTCATGCACAGAATCAAACAATTTGTGTCTTCCCGACTGTATGATTTTATTTATGTAAGGAGCGTGTATCATTGTATAACCTCCTTTCTCACCCTGGGCACTGACAGCACACTGTAGCCTACCGACATGTAATCATAAATGAACTTGCCAGAATGAATGTAGGAGGATGGCTTCTCCGCTGGATTAAAGGCTACCTGTCCAGCAGAAAGTCTTCTGTGTTGTTCCAAGGGCATAGAAATGTAACTAAAGACTATGAATTAGGAATCCCACAGGGAGGTGTGCTCAGTCCTATTTCATTCAATATTCTAATTAATGCTTTAATAAGACACAGCAAACGCTAGGCATAGCATTTGCTATGCCTAGGAGCCTGATCATTATATGATTAGCTTTCCTAATCCACCACCGGATTCTCCAACACCCAAAACATACTTAACTGTACTAGCCTTGTGTCAGGACCTGGGGTTGATTATCTCTGAGAAAACAGATATACTCAAGAGGCGTTCTTCTCGACAGAAGCGCAGTTCGCCAGATCAGATGCATGATGGGTCTCGACTAGAATATATACCCAGATACAGGTATCTAGGCTTTGAGGTCACACTACTTGGACCTGTTGTAACGAGTTGTGGCATCTCTGGTATGGTGCTAATGTTAAAATTGTGAAAATGGTTTATTTTGCTAATATTAGATCATTGCTTGATTATGCTACGCCACTACTTGCTCTTGTGTCAAATGGAAGCTTGGAGGGCTGGAAAAACTGCAGAACGAAGCAATGAGGATCATCCTAGGATGCCCTCGTACTGCCAAAATTTGAAATAGGCGAAAAGAACTAGACATTCCTAGCATCAGAAATCGTATTACTGAAAGAAATGTCCTCATTGGGGTCAATATGCTCAGACAAGCCCCATTCAAACCCTTGCACAGAAGCCCTCCAAACTTCCCTCAGCACTGGTGAACACTCCTTCAGATGGATCGTAAAAACTGGAACCGACCTCCGCATAACCCAGATACATGATCTATGTCAAGTAAGGCAACAGCGGTATTTCCCTGCTATATGGGATATTACCCCATTCCAAACCACTATCCCTCTAATTTCTCTTAAATAAAAACTTTTTAAATTACAGCCTAAGCTTTGCCTTGAAGCCAAACAGGATCCCTTAATCTGTGTTAATAACTTAGTCCCAGAGCACACTCAGAAATTATGTTGATGGTTCTGTTCACCAATCCACTGGTGAAGCTGGTAGTTCTGCTGTCATACAGAGTGATGGCTCTCGTAAAGAAATTAGAGCACTCATCTATGTAACTGGGCCTCTACCCTTCATACAAAACTGTTTGCCATGCTCCTTGCACTCAAATGCGTCCACGTGTCAAAGGTGGACACTTTAATTGTAATTCACTCTCTATCGTCCATAAATGCTCTCAACTCATTAAGTATAACTTGTGGCATGCTTGTGTCGGAAGCCAGACACAGGTATGGAAGGACTGTGGACAGTGGGGTCAGAGTGCACCTTCTGTGAATTCTATCTCAAATTGGTCCTCAGATACATAATAGAACTGATGAACTGGCTAAATAATATGCATTCAAAAGAGGGAGTAGATTATAATCTTGGCTTGTCAGTTAGCGGTTTGAGAACAATACGAAAAGAACTTCATTTGAACTTTATTGGCTTAAAACTGAGGGAGAATGACACCAGTCAGTCCATCCATCATTATTCTATCATGCAGCAGGAGCCACATATCTATGGTGCATCCAATGAAATAAACACTCTCGGATATCACTACCGCCCGGCTCTGGCTGAGTTACAAGTATCTTTGGGAGGCTAATCATCACCATCAGATGTAGACCAAACGCAATGTAAACTCTGCCAGATGGACTACTGTCACATCCTGCGTCATTATGCACAAATGTGCGATAAAATTAATGAATTCAGAGACAATTCGCTCAGAAATGTTCAAGATATCAAAATATTTTATCCACAGTGGTATATTACGAACCATTCTGGAAAAATACCCTGACTTTGCTCACTGTAAATAAAGCATTACCACTTGAGTGTGTGTGTGTGCGTGACCTAATAAATGTTTCCATTAATAACTCATTATGATTGTAACCTGATATAAACATGTAAACAGTTCATTACTTTTTTAATTTGTTCAGCTATCAAAACTTTGGGAACCAGTCCCTGGATCCATTATGTATCTCTGTAATCCTTTGACTACCACCCACAGGATGGGTATGAGGTGCATTATAATGATACTAAACTAACTGGGAGGAGGACTGAGTGGTGAGAGCAGGAAGGAAGACTGAGTGACTGGAGGAGGACTGAGTGACTGGAGGAGGACTGAGTGACTGGAGGAGGACTGGCCGATGGGAGGACTGACTGATGGTTGGAGGAATGAGCGACTGGAGGAGGACAGAGCGCTGGGAGGAGGACTGACTGATGGTATGAGGACTGAGTGATTGTAGGAGGACTGAATGATGGGAGGAGGGCTGACTGATGGGAGGAGGACTGGGTGATGGTAGGAGAACTGAATGATGGGAGGACAACTGAGTGATGGGAGGAATGAGTGGTGAGGAAGGAGGAAGACTGAGTGATGGGAGGAGGATTGAGCGATGGGAGGACAACTGAGTGATGGGAGGACAACTATGTGATGGGAGGAGAGCTGAATGATAGGAGGTGAGCTAAGTGATGGGAGGACAACTAAGTGATGGGAGGACAACTAAGTGATGGGAGGACAACTAAGTGATGGGAGGAGAGCTGAATGATAGGACGAGAGCTAAGTGATGGGAGGACAACTGAGTGATGGGAGGACAACTAAGTGATGGGAGGAGAGCTGAATGATAGGAGGTGAGCTAAGTGATGGGAGGACAACTAAGTGATGGGAGGACAACAAAGTGATGGGAGGACAACTAAGTGATGGGAGGAGAGCTGAATGATAGGACGAGAGCTAAGTGATGGGAGGACAACTGAGTAATGGGAGGAGAACCGAGTGATGTTAGGAGAACTGAATGATGGGAGGACAACTGAGTGATGGAAGGAGGAAAGATGAATGAGTGATGGGGGGAGGACTGAGTGATGGGAGGAGAACTGAGTGATGGGAGGAGAACTGAGTGATGGGAGGACAACTGAGTGATGGGAGGAGAACTGAGTGATGGGAGGAGAACTGAGTGATGGGAGGAGAACTGAGTGATGGGAGGACAACTGGGTGATGAGAAGAGAGCTAAGTGATGGGAGGACAACTGAGTGATGGGAGGAGAACCGAGTGATTGGAGGAGAACCGAGTGATTGGAGGAGAACCGAGTGATTGGAGGAGAACCGAGTGATTGGAGGAGAACCGAGTGATTGGAGGAGAACCGAGTGATGGGAGGAGAACTGAATGATCGGAGGACAGCTGAGTGATGGGAGGACAACTGAGTGATGGGAGGACAACTGAGTGATGGGAGGACAACTGAGTGACGGGAAAGAGATTGAGCGATGGGAGGAGGTCTGAGCGATGGGAGGAGGACTGAGTGATGGGAAGAGGACTGAGTGATGGGAAGAGGACTGAGTGATGGGAAGAGGACTGAGTGATGGGAGGAGGACTGGGTGATGGGAGGAGGACTGGGTGATGGGAGGACTGGGTGATGGGAGGAGGACTGAATGATGGGAGAACAACTGAGTGATGGGAGGACAACTAAGTGATGGGAGGAGGACTGGGTGATGGGAGGACTGGGTGATGGGAGGAGGACTGAATGATGGGAGAACAACTGAGTGATGGGAGGACAACTGAGTGATGGGAGAACAACTGAGTGATGGGAGAACAACTGAGTGATGGGAGGAGAGCTGAGTGATGGGAGGAGAGGTAAGTGATGCGAGGACAACTGAATGATGGGAGAACTGAGTGACGGGAGGAGAACTGAGTGATGGGAGGACAACGGAGTGATGGGAGAAGAACTGAGTGATGGGAGGAGGTCTGAGCGATGGGAGGAGGATTGAGTGATGGGAGGAGGACTGAGTGATGGGAGAAGGACTGGGTGATGGGAGGACTGGGTGATGGGAGGAGGACTGAATAATGGGAGAACAACTGAGTGATGGGAGGACAACTGAGTGATGGGAGAACAACTGAGTGATGGGAGGAGAGCTGAGTGATGGGAGGACAACTGAATGATGGGAGAACTGAGTGACGGGAGGTGAACGGAGTGATGGGAGAAGAACTGAGTGATGGGAGAAGAACTGAGTGATGGGAGGAGAACTGAGTGATGGGAGGAGAACTGAGTGATGGGAGGAGAACTGAGTGACGGGAGGACAACTGAGTGATGGGAGGACAACTGAGTGATGGGAGGACAACTGAGTGATGAGAGGACAACTGAGTGATGGGAGGACAACTGAGTGATGGGAGGACAACTGAGTGATGGGAGGACAACTGAGTGATGGGAGGACAACTGAGTGATGGGAGGACAACTGAGTGATGGGAGGACAACTGAGTGATGGGAGGACAACTGAGTGATGGGAGGACAACTGAGTGATGGGAGGAGGACTGAGTGATGGGAGGAGGACTGAGTGATGGGAGGAGGACTGAGTGATGGGAGGAGGACTGAGTGATGGGAGGAGGACTGAATGATGGGAGAACGACTGAGTGATGGGAGGACAACTAAGTGATGGGAGGAGGACTGGGTGATGGGAGGACTGGGTGATGGGAGGAGGACTGAATGATGGGAGAACAACTGAGTGATGGGAGGACAACTGAGTGATGGGAGGACAACTGAGTGATGGGAGGACAACTGAGTGATGGGAGGACAACTGAGTGATGGGAGAACAACTGAGTGATGGGAGGAGAGCTGAGTGATGGTAGGAGAGGTAAGTGATGCGAGGACAACTGAATGATGGGAGAACTGAGTGACGGGAGGAGAACTGAGTGATGGGAGGACAACGGAGTGATGGGAGAAGAACTGAGTGATGGGAGGTGGTCTGAGCTATGGGAGGAGGACTGAGTGATGGGAGGAGGACTGAGTGATGGGAGAAGGACTGGGTGATGGGAGGACTGGGTGATGGGAGGAGGACTGAATAATGGGAGGACAACTGAGTGATGGGAGGACAACTGAGTGATGGGAGAACAACTGAGTGATGGGAGGAGAGCTGAGTGATGGGAGGACAACTGAATGATGGGAGAACTGAGTGACGGGAGGTGAACGGAGTGATGGGAGAAGAACTGAGTGACGGGAGGACAACTGAGTGACGGGAGGACAACTGAGTGATGGGAGGACAACTGAGTGATGGGAGGACAACTGAGTGATGGGAGGACAACTGAGTGATGGGAGGACAACTGAGTGATGGGAGGACAACTGAGTGATGGGAGGACAACTGAGTGATGGGAGGACAACTGAGTGACGGGAGGACAACTGAGTGATGGGAGGACAACTGAGTGATGGGAGGACAACTGAGTGATGGGAGGACAACTGAGTGATGAGAGGACAACTGAGTGATGGGAGGAGGACTGAGTGATGGGAGGAGGACTGAGTGATGGGAGGAGGACTGAGTGATGGGAGGAGGACTGAGTGATGGGAGGAGGACTGAGTGATGGGAGGAGGACTGAGTGATGGGAGGAGGACTGAGTGATGGGAGGAGGGCTGAGTGATGGGAGGAGAACTGAATGATGGGAGAACTAAATGATGGGAGGAGAACTGAATGATGGGAGGAGAACTGAATGGTGGAAGGACAACTGAGTGATGGGAGGAGGACTGAGTGATGAGAGGAGGACTGAGTGATGGGAGGAGGATTGAGTGCAGCAAGATCCTTCTCGTATGTACCTTGCTGAACCTCTGTCACTCTCTTCTGTCACCCACCTATGTCACCCTCCACTGTCACCCTCCGCTGTCACCCTCCGCTGTCACCCTCCACTGTCACCCTCCACTGTCACCCTCCACTGTCACCCTCCACTGCCACCCTCCACTGCCACCCTCCACTGCCACCCTCCACTGCCACCCTCCACTGCCACCCTCCACTGCCACCCTCCACTGCCACCCTCCACTGCCACCCTCCACTGCCACCCTCTGGCACCCTCCTCTGGCACCCTCCTCTGGCACCCTCCTCTGGCACCCTCCTCTGGCACCCTCTGGCACCCTCTGGCACCCTCTGGCACCCTCCTCTGGCACCCTCCTCTGTCACCCTCCTCTGTCACCCTCCTCTGTCACCCTCCTCTGTCACCCTCCTCTGTCACCCTCCTCTGTCACCCTCTGTCATTTTGTCACTCATCTGCCATTCAAGACCACTTCATCTCCTCGGATCAAGACTCCCACTACCACCCCTACTACACCAACCTAGCTCCATTTCCTCACATCAACCCTAGTCCCTATCCTCTCCCTTACCATCCAAGACCACCCCTCCCTCTGCCTATCCGCCTACCCCCACACAAGATTTCTCATGCTTCATCTCCTCGGATCAAGAGTAAGTAGCCTATTCTACTCCATGCCCTTAAGCCACTTTGAAGTGTTCTAATTCCTCGCATCAAGATCCCCACACCGTCCTATCACCACCCATCCCTTATCCCTCTATGTCTGCTCCAGTTCCTTGTGTCAAGAGCATCATCTCTTAGCCCATCCATCTTCCATCTCAGCTCCATCTCCTCATGGGAAGCAATCCGGCGATCTGCTCCCCATGAACGATGAGCGAGAATTTTAAGGAGATTCAGCCGACCATGGCAAGCTGTCTTCAAAGAGAAAATGTGTGGTTTCCATGTCAACCGGCGATCGAAGTGATGGCCAAGAAACTAGACCGTATTACATATCTGGAATACATGGGCCGTTTAAATACAATGGAATATCTGGGACAAGAGGAAGTCTAGCGAAGGTAATGTAATGGGGTTTCGTACTAGAAAATTTAAATCCATGAGAAGTGGCCCAATGGAAAACTCGGTCAATCATCTTGAAGGGAGTCAGCTACCAGGGCCTGCGTAAGCTATAGTGAAGTCATCCACAAAGTGACGACCAAATATGCGATAGAAGAACGGAAGATAGGTCATTTATAGCCAAGAGAGAAAAAGGGTAGTGCTAAGGACACAACCTTGTGGGACTCCCTCGGCCTGAACAAAGTCTGAGGAAAGTGAAGCGCCAACACGGGCACGAAAGTGTCTGTCCGAAAAGAAAGCAGCAAGGAAGGTTGGTAGGTTACCGCGGAGGCCTAAGGAGTTGGCTTTGGCTAAAATGTTATACTTCCAAATGGTGTTAAATGCCATCTCAAGATCAAAGGCAGATCATCGTCTGACTAAGACCCGCATCAGGAGACACTTTTCCCGTTTCCTAATAAACCGTACCTAACCTAACCTAAGATCAAAAAAGACTGCTAGGACGGAATGCTTGTTAGCAAATGTTTTGAACATACATATCTAAGTGGAGCAAGGGGTCCAAAAAGCCATATTGGCAAGGACTTCTGTGAATCTTTAAATACCGTATCAGACGTCTATTCACCAATCGCTCCATCACCTTACAGACTACACTGGTGAGAACACTGGGACGATGGTGAGAGGTATCAAGCCCCGAAGTGCCTGGTTTGCAAAACGGTAGTACAATGGCAGATTTCCATTGTGGAGGGAGAACCCCTCATGTTCAAATAAGATTGAAAAGACGCGAAATAACTGTAAGGGCTGTAGAATGCAGATGCTGTAGCATACTGATATGAATATCATCGGGCCCGGCTGTCGATGACTGGCAAGGACACTGAAAGGTACATTATACAGCTCCTTTCCATTAGATGAGAAATCCAAGGGCAATTGCTCCTTGGTTGACTTAGAGGCGAGAAATGAGGGACAGAGGTGAAGCCCAAGGGAGACACGGACAAGATAGTTCCCGATTTCCGCGGCTACTTCAAGAGGTTCCACAACACTAACACCAGCAACCCGCAAAACGGGACCTGGTCTGGAGCGTACTTGCCACACAACTTCTGTACCTTCTTCCAAACTGAACACACAGGGGGAGTCGAGGTAATGGTAGACACGTAGTCTTGCCAACAAGTACATTCAGCATCGTGTATGACACGGCGAGCGACTGTCCTTGCCCCCCCCCCTAAAATCTAAAAGAGGATCTGAGGTCCAATTATATAGATAATGGCCCCACACAGCACGTTTCAAACGCACTGCACGGGCACATGCAGGAGACCACCAAGGTGTGCATGTCCGAGAATGCTTGCCTGAGGTTTGAGAAATAGAATGTGACGCTGCAGTCAAAACTAAGGTCGAAAACTGGTGCCCCAGTTCATCAATAGAGGACGAAGAAGGGTCCCCACAAAAAGCTTTGAGATGAGAGTATGTCTCAGTTTGCTAGTCCAAATTGCCGACGGAGGCTAGGAGGCGGTCGGGAATACGTAGAAGTAAGAACAGGAAAGTGATCACTGTCGTGCATATCCGGGAGAACAGACCAAGCATAATCAAGTGTGATTGACGAGGATCAATGCAAGAGAGAGAATGAGTGCGACAGTCAAAATGGGTGGGAGCACCCGTATTTAAAACATGAAGAGGCTGAGAAGTGAAAAGAATCTCCAACTGATCACCGCGGGAGTCACAATGGGACCCTCCCCAAAGATGATGGTGAGCGTTAAAATCACCTAACAAGACGGACGGCTGCAGAGAAGAGATCAAGAATACAATATCCGAGATTCAGAATGCATGGGAGGGGGAGAGAGTAAACTGTATACCATCTGTGTAAATATGGGCTGCAGTATAATGCAGCAGAAAACGAACAAAGACCTGCACAAGAAGTGCACTCTCATTAAATGATTCATCAGGAAAGGGATCAGAAGAATGCAATAGCACATTGCCCGAAATGGGACGAATAACAGCTGAACGAATATTGGGCTATTGTAACCCTATACATACTGCGGAAATCTGGGAGAGCAATACCTGGAGCTCTTCTCGATTACCCCTGAGGCCACGAATATTCCATTGTAAATAAGCCATTATTCACAAAGACAGGTATGCCAACAATAAGAAGCGATAAAATATATGGGCTATTAGGGTCAGTGAAGTCAATGTGTGGAGGCAACGGAAAGTGGGTAAGGAGCAATCAGAATGCTGTGAAGGAACAAATTGCTGCGAGGGTGGTGAGAAATAAAAAGGGGTAGAAGGCGGCACGCCGGTGTCCATCGAAGGTTTTGTCTCCACAAAATAGTCAGAGATAACGTCAAAAGTCTCGGTGGATAAGGAAGATGCCGATACTATGACTTGAGAGACAAATGAGGTAACGCAGAGATCGGATAGACTATGGAGGAATCCAAGGTCTGAGAGGGGAGGGGAGTATGAACCTGGAGAGATGCGCCTGCAGGGACAGAAGAGTCCTGCGGTGGAACAGAAAAGGAAGGAGGCTGGAAGGTAACTGGAGAAGATGTCTGGGGGGAGGGAGAAAAGGAGAAGAGGGGACCACACGAGAGGGGCGAACCTCCACCTTCGTGTGAGAGTTAGAAAGGGGGCAAAAACTAGGCATCGAGGCCAAAATGGAAAACTGTTGGGGAATTATAAATACCGGAGGGATGCATCTTAAGAGACTTCGACTTAGACAGGTTCAACTTCGCTGGTGAGAGGAGCAAAGAAGATGCAGGCGTTCAAGGCCTTGCAGACTGAGCAACTAGCAGGCAAGAAGAAGTAGAAGCAGGAATAGTTTAGGAGGTGGGGTTTCAGAGAGTAAACCCACAAAAGAATTAAGAGACGGGGGTGACCCCAGAAGACACGACACTGGAGGAGCTGGTAGGTGGGGGGACTGCCAAGGTTGGAGGTCACTTAGCTACTCGAGAATAAGAGACATGAGGAAGATTCCCTCGAAGGCGGAGCCGAAAGACGGATTTCTCATTCACTGAGACAAGTGGGGGAAGACTGGAAGATGTATTGGCATAATCTGTGGCACCGCAGATAGGGCACTCTGCCACAGATCTGCAGTATTTAGAGGGGTGTCCAAAGCGCCAGCAATTTCTACGCTGTTGGGGAGTAGGGACCACTTTACGGACCTCCAACTGATGGCCCATAAAATAAACAAGGACTGGAGTTCAAGTCAGTCGAAGGTTAAGCGGGTGATGTTACTGGGAAAGTGCCTTCGCCAGCAAGCAGGCAGGACATATATATCCACTTTGAGAACTGGAAGTTACTGAAGGGCTAATTGCTCCAAAATATCACCGCAAGACAGAAAATCACTCTGTACAGTAGTATCCAGTAAAACCACTGTACCACTGAAAGGACTGAGAGTAGCGTGTTTGTGAACTGTGATTGGAATGTTATCAGTGGTAGTAAGATGGGAAAGATCATGAGCTTATTCTGCATTCTGAACTGTAACGATGCATGCACTGCTTCGAAAAGTGTGAAAGGATATGTTTTGACTAACGTGTCTTAAAAGAGCTTTACCAATACTATGGTCAGAAAGATAATCAGTGGGAGATGTTAGTTGTAGGGATAAGAATTAGTCCACAGCATACTTGTAAACAAGGTGGGTGTCACGTAGGTCGTTTTTGGGTGGAATGAGCAGACATCAAAGAACCGTCGTCAGTAAATGGTCTGGAATATTTAGGTGTAGTACTGCAGGCAGCCCGATCCAAGGTAGGTAGGCGATCCAAAAACCATCGCACTGTATTCGGGAAAGCTGGAAGCATAGTTAAAGGCGTGCAAGAGGAAGGCATTAGCAGAAACAGGCTGAGCCTTAGCACCTTGAGCAGGTGATGAAGCATCACCAGCAGAAGGTACAGGGGTATGGGAAGAGTCTGGAGAATGGTCTAGTAATGAAGCCGGTTCATAACAGGATGCGTAACAGACAGGGGCCTGGGAGGAGGAGGGTTTTCAGGAAACGAAGTTTCCATCATAGTGTTACTTCTCTCTTACTATTATTTTAAAGAAAAAAAAAGAAAGAAAGAAAAAAAGAAGGACAGCAGAGAGACAGTCACTAGAAGGCATGAAAGGGCCATAAGTTCCCCCTCTCATCCGAGAGGACCTCAAGACTGTGAACAGTGAAGATGCAGCGTGGAACCCGTGCCATACCCTACCCTTCACGCCAGTAAACCAGCACTCTGGGATAGCAACCTCACATCTACTGAGCCACCTCAGTGGACAAAAGAGAGGGCAGTCGGAAACTCACCACAAAGTATACCTCCTTCGGCTGCCACCTCCCAGAACCCACAGGCAGCCTCTGGAGATACACCCATCACCTGCAGGACACCCCTCCCACTTCTCAGAAATCTGGGAAGGGAGTAGGGCGCCTTCAGATAATCCAGATTTCACGGCAAACTACACCACACCCGAGGAGCCTTACGGAGTGGGATAAACCCTGGCATACCTCCCCCTACCTAGAAACCATAATGCCAGTGGGGAGGGCCCCAGAGGAAACAAACAGGATGGGAAAAAGGGAGGGATGGGAGGGGGAAGTTAAAGGAAAAAAAGGGGATGGGGTGGGTGATAGAGGATTGTGGGGTAATTAGGTTCGATCTGAGGAGAGACCAAAGGGTCTAATGCCATAGACCAAGAGTCTTCGCCGCGTCAAGGAGCCCCCCCTTGAAGAGGAAGATTCATTGAAAAATAAGGTACCTCCACCACCCCTCCCTTTGTCAAATACAATACATCTGTATATCAACACTCCATATTACTTTCTACAAATATGGAATATAATGAAAGCCTTATTCCTTTATAGTTAATTTTTATTCAATAAATGTTCAGGTCCTAGATGCATTAGAAGACAAAAAAAATGCAGATGTAATATACACAGACTTTGCAAAAGCCTTCGACAAGTGTGACCATGGCGTAATAGCGCACAAAATGCGAGCTAAAGGAATAACAGGAAAAGTTGGTAGATGGATCTATAATTTCCTCACAAACAGAACACAAAGAGTAATAGTCAACAGAGTAAAGTCTGAGGCGGCTACGGTGAAAAGCTCTGTTCTGCAAGGCACAGTACTCGCTCCCATCTTGTTTCTCATCCTCATATCTGACATAGACAAGGATGTCAGCCACAGCACCGTATCTTCCTTTGCAGATGACACCCGAATCTGCATGACAGTGTCTTCCATTGCAGACACTGCAACGCTCCAGGCGAACATCATCCAAATCTTTCAATGGGCTGCAGAAAACAATATGAAGTTCAACGATGAGAAATTTCAATTACTCCGATATGGTAAACATGAGGAAATTAAAACTTCATCAGAGTATAAAACAAATTCCAGCCACAAAATAGAGCGAGAAACTAACGTCAAAGACCTAGGTGTGATCATGTCGGAGGTTCTCACCTTCAAGGACCATAACATTGTATCAATTGCAACTGCTAGAAAAATGACAGGATGGATAATGAGAACCTTCAAAACTAGGGATGCCAAGCCCATGATGACACTCTTCAGGTCGCTTGTTCTATCTAGGCTGGAATATTGCTGGACACTAACAGCACCTTTCAAGGCAGGTGAAATTGCTGACCTAGAAAATGTACAGAGAACCTTCACGGCGCGCATAACGGAGATAAAACACCTCAATAACTGGGAGCACTTGAAGTTCCTGAACCTGTACTCCCTGGAACGCAGGAGGGAGAGATACATGATTATATACACCTGGAAAATCCTAGAGGGACTAGTACCAAACTTGCCCACGAAAGTCACTCACTACGAAAGCAAAAGACTCGGCAGACGATACAACATCCCCCCAATGAAAAGCAGGGGTGTCACTAACACGTTAAGAGACAACACAATAAGTGTCAAGGGCCCAAGACTGTTCAACTGCCTCCCAGCATACATAAGGGGGATTACCAATAGACCCCTGTCTGTCTTCAAGCAGGCACTGGACAGGCACCTTAATTAAGTCGGTACCTGACCAGCCGGGCTGTGGCTCGTACGTTAGATTGCGTGCAGGCAGCAGTTACAGCCAGGTTGATCAGGCTCTGATCCACTATGAGACCTGGTCACAGACCAGGCCTCGAGGGCGTTGACCCCCGGAACTCTCTCCAGGTAAACCCCAGGTAATTCAACAAATGTTCATCATCCACCAAATGTTCATTATTCAACACATGTTCATCCATAAAACTTACCAGTTTTATTATTAATTTTCTGTGGTATTTTTTCTACTTCTCTGGCCACTTCACACCTTGTACATTCTTCTTCAATGCGCACACCACTATTTCTACTTAATCTATAAGCTTACTCACCTGTCAAAAAAATAAATCATATATCTTTATTTCTACAAGTACATGTACAAGGTATACAGTCCAAGTTAACATCAATGACATACTACTATACAAAAAGCCACTTGTTATGTAGAACATTTCGGGTAAATTAGGTCAGTTTTGTCCCAGGATGCGACCCACACCAAATCGACTAACGCCCAGGTACCCATTTTACTGATGGGGGACAGACAACCGGTGTAAAGAAACACGCCCAGTGTTTCTATCCTCTCTGGCAATCGAACTTGGACACTCGCCGTGTGAAGCGAGAGCTTTAGCCACCAGGCCACAGGAATTCGCTAATTTGTATTAAATTTTAAGAAATCTTTCAACTCCGAACAAGGAAAGAACACCAAGATTTATATTTAAAAGAGATTTTATCGCCTCTAGAAGTAGTGATGCACGCTTATCACTCACTATTCTCACCGTTCATAGAGACTTCACCGCCCTCTAAAGTAGTGATCTACACACAGCACCCATTATTCATAGACTTCGTCGACCTCTAAAGTAGTGATCTGCACACAGCACCCATTATTCATAGACTTCGTCGACCTCTAAAGTGGCGATCTACACCGAACACCTTCCTGACAGATGACATCATAGTCAGAACAAGATTATCAATCAGGCAAGTAACTTCACAGACAATGACAGGTGACTTACTACCTACGTTTTCTGTGAACGCAATTTGGTAACTGGGTGTTTATACTTGTCATTGTCTGTGAAGTCACACCTGATTAATCTTATTCTGCCTATGACGTCATCTGCCAGGAGGGTGTTAGGTAGGCCTGGCATTTTCATGTGTACTGGTGAAAATCGCGTTGTGTAATATATCAATATAGACCTTATGGTGAATATTTTGAAATGGGTGATAGGTACTTTTATTCAGTTAATATAATATGCCTCTGATAGCGATTATAGATTCATTCGTTGAGACTCATTCGAAGCGTCAAGTTGAGTCACCAACAATCTCAACTTCTTGTTATAGAGATGAACACAGGTGGGATAACGATCTTATTCAGTTGTGAATGTATAATTATAGCGGCGACTGTGGTGATAGTGTGGTGCTGATAGTGTGGTGGTGATTGTATGGTGGTGATTGTATGGTGGTGATTGTGTGGTGGCGATTGTGTGGTGGCGATTGTGTGGTGGTGATTGTGGCGGTGGTGATAGTGCTGTGGTGATAACTGTAGCAGAGAAAGTGTGGGTGAGAATACTGGTTGTTGTGGTGGTGGTAGTGATGGATGTGAAGGTGGGGATGATGCTGATGGTGGTGACAGCGTTAGTGATGATAGTGGTGGTGTGGGTGTTAATGTTTGTGGAGGTGGTGATAATAGTGGTGAAAGTGTTGTTGAATATGGTGGTGATAGTTGTGTGTGGTGGGGATAATGGTGTTGGTGATAGTGTTGTGGTGATAGTGCTGTTGGATGTGATGGTGGAATTGTTGGTATTAGTGATGATGGTGATGGTGTGGGTGTTAGTGATGTGATGATGGTGGTGATAATGGATGTGATGGTTTAAGTGTTGATTATGGTGCTGATAGAGTGGTGATTGTAGTAGCACTGGTGACAGTGGTAGTGATAGCGTCAGTGGTGATGTTAGTGATGGTTTTATTGATAGTGATGATAGTGGCAGTGGTGATAATAGGGATAGTTGTGATAGTGGTGATAATGGTGATGGCTTTGATGGTGATAATGGAGAGGGTTGTGATAATGGTGATATCAGTGGTGGTGATAGTGGGAATAAGGATAGTGGTAGTGATAGTGTCGGTGATGTTGTGTTAGTGGTGGTGGTGTGGTGAAAGTGGTGATAGTGATGTGTGTGTATTTTTGTAGACTGAATTGCGAAACATAATGTTTATTTATTTTAAGAGTTTCTACAAACCCACACGTAAATAGAGTTCGTACAAATTACAAGAATGTCATTGTCAGGAGATGACAAAATATTTTGAGAGAGAGATAACCTATTTTAAACGAATGAAACGAGATACTGTATCTCGATTGCTAGAATTGCAAAAGGAAATGAGACTTATGAATATCGCCTCAGAAGAGATGCTAAACACAGTATCCAGGGAGGAAAATATGTTGATAAGTCATCTTGACATTGTTTTATTGAGTATGAAATGCAAATATCTCATATATACTTCATAATACCAAGTATTGTCTTACCTTAAGGTTCTACTTATTTGGTGTTACTGTAATTCATGAACTTGTCTATGTCTCAAATCATAAATAACTTTGTATGTCTTACCACGAGAATGTACTCAATATTTTGTGAGTGGACGTAGTGAGATAAATTTCTATTCTTGACGAAGTGGGTATGATATTTCTATTCATACCTGTTTCAAGGAAGTTAGAGGCCCCTCCTTCACTAATGAAAAGGTATAGAACCCCACTTCACCAAGGAAGTGGGCTACAGCCCCCACTTCACCAGCGAGGAAGAGTAGAGCCTCCTCTTCACCAAGAAAGCGAGATAGAGCTTCCATTTCATTACGGAAGAGGAGTAGATCCCCTATTACCCCACGCCTGGGATCTTCTAACCAGACACACTCACCTATCCCTGGCCCCTCCATGGGACCAGACCCCATATACCAACCTTACCCTGAATTCTCTAATACACTGGATTCTGCTCAGCACGGGCAATATCATCTACCTGAGCTGACTCAACTCGTGTGGATACATCACTCCACCTGGTGTCGTCTCACCTAGTCCTCTGCGTGGGGTCACCTCATCCAGGTCCCTCCCGATCTGACTCACATGTTACAACCCCAGATTCATCAGCCAGAGTTTCACCTACCGTTGAGAGTGTGAGTAACTTATGTCCCAAAAATTAGATTTTACTCAGAATTTCAGGGGAGAGGGGCTCACAATTAGCAAACATAGTGTACCTGCAGTGTATGAGCAGGACTTGGGAATATTTTTACATAATTATTGGAATTATTTCTTTGATCAATTGAGTGACTTCTTTAACGCATCTCCTGTCACATCAAATATGAGAATACTGAGAATACTTCCGAATGTTAATATAAAAACTATAAGGCAAAACATTTCAGGCGAACCTTATTACGGGTAATTTGCAATTACCTTACCATTTGAGAGAGATGTATCAGATTTAACTGAGACCTTCGATAGATCGATGGAATCAATATTAAATCGACTGATGAATGATTTACACAAGGAAGGATAAGGGTGGGTCGTAGAATGCACAGAATTCTTTGATTTAGAATTTTTAAGAATCCAATATAAAATTCAGTTGGGTTTGTATGTGGATTACCCCAAGAAGATTCGAGGTAGGCAATATATTTTTTAACCATGAGATAAATGATGGTTTGTGTGTGTTGCACGCTTTCGCTGTCTATAACCGTTTCAAAAAGGGGAAAAATGGTTACATACCCAAATTAGTTAAAACTAAGAATGGTTGTCTCACCCATGCAAAGTCACCTGTGTAGGATTTCCCAGTAACTCGTGATAAGTTGGTTTTATTAAAAAAGGATAAGAAGATCTCTCTATTTATCAACTCAGACAGAATAAAGATGGATGTTTAATTAGTCTATTTAGGAAAGGGTGTAGGGGTAATATGTATGCATTGTTACTCAAAGAGAGCCATCTCTCATTGATCAGGGATTTTGATAAACATGTTAGCACTATAATCACTGAAATAGGAGACAGTGTTCCAGTTGTTTAATATAAGTAAATAAACAGGAGGAGTTAATATTGCTTGAAGATGGTTGCAACGCCAATCAGACGCTAGTTTTCCCAAAACAGGAGAAACCATAAATTTCAGGAATTAGACACACGGTCACTCGTGTCAATATAGCGGATGTTTGACTTTGAATGCACTGTTGATAGCACTGTGAATGTACTCTTGATAGCACTATGAATGTACTCTTGATAGCACTATGAATGTACTCTTGACAGCACTATGAATGTACTCTTGACAGCACTATGAATGTACCCTTGACACCACTATGAATGTACTCATGACAGCACTATGAATGTACCCTTGACACCACTATGAATGTACTCTTGACAGCACTATGAATGTACCCTTGACACCACTATGAATGTACCCTTGACAGCACTATGAATGTACCCTTGACACCACTATGAATGTACTCTTGATAGCACTATGAATGTACTCTTGATAGCACTATGAATGTACTCTTGATAGCACTATGAATGTACTCTTGATAGCACTATGAATGTACTCTTGATAGCACTATGAATGTACTCTTGATAGCACTATGAATGTACTCTTGATAGCACTATGAATGTACTCTTGATAGCACTATGAATGTACTCTTGATAGCACTATGAATGTACTCTTGATAGCACTATGAATGTACTCTTGATAGCACTATGAATGTACTCTTGATAGCACTATGAATGTACTCTTGATAGCACTATGAATGTACTCTTGATAGCACTATGAATGTACTCTTGATAGCACTATGAATGTACTCTTGATAGCACTATGAATGTACTCTTGATAGCACTATGAATGTACTCTTGATAGCACTATGCCCAAATGTAATAATGATGCACATCAGAAGGCTGGCGCCTATTGTTATATTATTTTTGATCGAGAAGGACGAGTGATTAGTGAAAAGGCTTATAAGGGAATTGAGGCCATTAATCATTTTATGGTAAAGGTGAATGATGATTGGGAGGGTATAAAGGAGGCGTTGTTGATGTGGTTTGAACATTTAGAGAGGATGAAACGAAGTAGAATGATTTGGAGAGCGTATAAATCTGTAGTTGAAAGAAGATGGGCTAGAGGACGTCCCAGGAAAGGCTGGAGGGAACAGGTAAAGGAGGTTTTATGTGCGAGGGGCTTGGATTTCGATGCATGAACGTGTTAGACAGGAGCGAATAGAGACAAATGGATTTTATGACTTTACGTGCTGTTGGAGTGAGCAAAGTAACATTTATAAAGGGATTCAGGAAAACCGGCAGGTAGGAGGTAGGAAGTACAGTGCCTGCACTGTGAAGGAGGGGTGTGATAAATTGCAGTTTAATAAGTATAGTGTAGGCATGCCTTTGGTAAATGATTTTTTTTGTTGGGGGGGGAGAGGGTGGTAACCCAACCGTGGTGGGAAACGGCCGAGGTGTTGATAAAAAAGAAATATGACTGAGAATATGACTGAGGAGAATGAAACCAGATTAGAATCACAGACTACGTGAGAATAAAGGAAAAATCCCTTTTCAAATTTAAAAAGCAAGCAGACATAATAATCATACTTTGATATTCAACAATGTCGGTGCATATTGCGTCCGCTGCAACTTACAGTGTAAAGATATATAACTACCCTTTTACTATAAATGTCAGCATGTTCTATGGTATGGTTACACTGGCAGTCTGAAGAGGTTAGA
>NC_091308.1:43298187-43310687 GCF_038502225.1 Cherax quadricarinatus | reverse complement strand
TATATATATATATATATATATGCATATATATATATATCGCTATATATATCTCCATATATATATATGCATATATATATATATATATATATATATATATATATATATATAATATATATATGCATATATATATATATGCATATATATATTTATGTATATATATATATATATATATATATAGATATATATATATAATATATATATAATATATATATATAAGCAAGGGGCTAGTAACCTACTCTCCTGTATATATTACTAAATGTAAAAGGAGAAACTTTCGTTTTTCCTTTTGGGCCACCTAGCCTCGGTGGGATGCGGCCGGTGTGTTGAAAGATATATATATATACACACACACACATATATATATATATATATATATATATATATATATATATATATATATATATATATATATATATATATATATATTGAAGGAGACGCTGCCACTAGCTGGTCACATCTTACTCTCTCCTCTCATATTTCAGTCCTCATCTTGAAAGTTGGGAAAAGCTGAATCTCTAGAAAATTCCTGGAAACAAAGGATTTGAGTCTAGCAGATGGATGCGAACCAGGAGGAAGCAATCAGCCAGGAAAATGGCACGGCTGGCAATACTAGGAGAGGCAAGTGTCGGTCATGCTTACAGCTTCGTTGTCTCAACTCTAATGGTTTCCTCCGCAAACACGGTAGTTGCCCTGGTTCAGGATGTCCTCCTGTGGAAAGTGATGATCCAGAGCCACCTCAGGCACCTGAACCCACTCCAACAGATTTCATCTCATCAGACAATCTCTTGGAAGCAATTAAAGCAACAGGTACGAGGACACTCACACATTCCCAAAGCAGCCCGTCCACACGCAGCTGGGAAACTTACAGACCTCCTGAAAAAAGTAAACGATGGTTCCACTATCTTAAATGCTCCACCAACCATCAAGGCATGGCACAACTTGCTACTTTTTGGCAATGTCTGCTTAGCTGTGCCGGAAAGAAGGGGAAATAGGCTAGCCTCAATGATAATTAAATCCTTAAGAGATTTTCCTAGAGTTGATAACCTCATTCGCCTGCCCCGTCAACACAAAAAAGGGAGAGGCAGAACCCCCACTCACTCTACTGACAGTGAAAAAGTCAGAGTCCAAGTGAGCAAGAAAATTGAAGAGGGCAACACAGTGGGGGCAATCAGAATTATTACCAGTGAAGATACAGTTGCTCCCAGGGATGCTGACATGGCTGAAGCACTTAAAGGAAAGCACCCTGCCAGGGAAACCAGTGGCACCAACAGTTCCAACACCTCTGTCCCCACTATGGAACCATTGATTGTGGAAGACTCAGACATTTACAAAGCAATAATGTCGTTCCCATCTGGCTCTGCTGGGGGTTACACTGGAATAAGGCCACAGCATTTAAAGGAAATGGTTAATCCAGTTATTGGGGAAATTGCAGAGACACTGCTTTCAGAGATCACAAGGTTCGTCAACAATTCCTTGGCTGGTCTGATTCCTGATGAAATTAGACCTTTCTTTTTTGGTGCAACACTTTGTGCACTTAAAAAGAAGGATGGAGGAATTCGGCCAATTGCAGTAGGCAACACGTTACGCCGCCTCGTATCCAAAGCTGCTGTCCGAAGTATTCGTGCACAGGCAGCCATGATGCTTCAACCAAACCAGCTTCTCTTTGGGGTCTCTCAAGGAAGTGAAGCAGCGGTTCATGCAACAAGGGCGTATATCAACAACCTGCCTGAGGACAATGCAGTGGTAAAATTAGATTTCAAGAATGCGTTCAATCTCCTGAAAAGAGACGTGGTATTAGCAGCAGTACAAGAACATTTCCCTGGTCTCTTCCCTTTTGTTTCAGCTGGGTATAGCAAGGAATCAATGCTTCTCTTTGGAGAGCATGAAATCACATCATCGGAGGGTGTCCAACAAGGAGATCCTCTTGCACCATTTCTCTTCTGTATAGCAGTTAGGGAAATCACAGTCAGACTGACCAGCGAGCTAAACATCTGGTTCCTAGATGATGGCACACTAGCAGGTACAAAGGAGTCCCTCCTACAGGATCTTACACAGGTAATGACACGGGGACAGGAAATGGGTCTCGTCCTGAATCCATCCAAATGTGAAATCATCTCAGTCAGTCAACAAGTGACAAATGCAGTGAGATCAAAACTACCAGGAGCAGCAGTCATTGCCCCCACAAATAGTGTCTTGCTAGGAGCACCTCTGGGAAGCAATGCCATTGACACAATTCTCAGGAAGAAATTGGAAGAGTTAAGGAGAATGGAACAACGAATAGGCAATCTGGACACCCACGATGCCTTGTACCTTCTCACAAAGTGCTTGAGTCTGCCCAGGTTGACATATTTCCTAAGATGTGCACCTTCATATGATAACTCTATACAGCACGAATATGACAGTATTCTGAGGCAGATTTTTACGAAAGTACTTAACCTTACTCTAGAAGACGGGCAGTGGAACCAAGCTACACTTCCAGTCAGACTAGGAGGCATTGGTGTCCGCAAGTCATCACAGATTGCGTTACCTGCTTTTCTGTCCTCGTGTATTGCATCCAGAGAGCTTGTAGCAGCGATTCTCCCTGAACATCTTAGGGACAAGATTGGAGTCCAGGACCAAAAATTCATTGACGGAGCAATGATCTGGGATAATCTAACGGGCTCAGAAACCAGACCTGCTCCCCCCAACAACTACAAACAATCGCACTGGGATGGTCCAATAGTGGAAAATATAGCCTCAACAATGCTTCAGAGTGTGTCAGGGAAGGATAGAGCCCGCCTCCTGGCAGTGAGAGCCCCTCATGCTGGGGACTTTCTGTTGGCTGTTCCCAACTCTAGCCTTGACACACTCCTCGACTCACAGACCATCCGCATCGGTTTTGCCCTTCGACTTGCCGCCCCTATTCTCGCCGAACACAGGTGTATTTGTGGCAGTGAAGCAGCAGACCGATTCGGGTACCATGGTCTTGTGTGCCGTAAATCCGAGGGAAAGATTGCAAGACATGAGGTTAATAACATTATCAAGAGGAGCCTCACAACAGCTGGATGCCCAGCAGCAAGGGAGCCACCCCAACTATGCAGATCTGATGGCAGCAAGAAGCGTCCAGATGGTATCACCCTTCAAGCCTGGACAGATGGGAAGCAGGTGGTGTGGGACTATACATGTGCATCTACCTTGGCTGATACCTATCTCCAATACACCAGGGAGGAAGGAGGGGCAGCTGCCAGCTTCAGGGAGTCCCAAAAGTCTAGAAAATATGGAGAACTTGCCCATCATTATATGTTTGTTCCCATAGGCTCAGAGACCCTTGGGTCATGGGGAAAGAGTGCATCTAAATTATTTAAGGAGCTGGGAAAAAGACTCATCAGGGTAACTAAGGATCCCAGGGCAGCTAGTTTTCTGTTCCAGCGGCTCAGTGTGGCTGTTCAAAGGGGTAATGCCTGTATTTTGGGCACACGCCCCAGCTCTGAGGAGCTGGCTGCCTTATAATCGGTGATACACACGTAACAACATGTACCTTATATGCCACCTATATATATATATATATATATATATATATATATATATATATATATATATATATATATATATATATATATATATATATATATATATATTTTGTACTCGCCTATTTGTGGTTGCAGGGGTCGAGTCTTAGCTCCTGGCCCCGCCTCTTCACCGGTTGCTACTGGGCCCTCTCTCTCCCCGCTCCATGAGCTTTATCAAACCTCGTCTTAAAACTGTGTATGGTTCCTGCCTCCACTACGTCATTTTCTAGGCTATTCCACTGCCTGACAACTCTATGACTGAAGAAATACTTCCTAATATCTCTCCGACTCATTTGTGTCTTCAACTTTCAATTGTGGCCTCTTGTTTCTGTGTCCCCTCCCTGGAACATCCTGTCTTTGTCCACCTTGTCTATTCCACGCAGTATTTTATATGTCGTTATCACGTCTCCCCTGACCCTCCTGTCCTCCAGTGTCGTCAGGCCGATTTCCCTTAATCTTTCTTCATAGGACATTCCCCTTAGCTCTGGAACTAACCCTGTCGCAAACCTTTGTACTTTCTCTAGTTTCTTGACGTGCTTTATCAAGTGCGGGTTCCAAACAGGTGCTGCATACTCCAGTATGGGCCTGACATACACGGTGTACAGTGTCTTGAACGATTCCTTACTAAGGTATCGGAATGCTGTTCTCAGGTTTGCCAGGCGCCCATATGCTGCAGCAGTTTTCTGATTGATGTGTGCTTACGGAGACATACTCGGTGTTATACTCACCCCAAGATCTTTCTCCTTGAGTGAGGTTTGCAGTCTTTGGCCACCTAGCCTATACTATGTCTGTGGTCTTCTGCGCCCTTCCCCTATCTTCATGACTTTGTATTTGGCAGGATTAAATTAGAGAAGCCATTTGCTGGACCAGGTGTCCAGTCTGTCCAGGTCTCTTTGAAGTCCTGCCTGGTCCTCATCTGATTTAATTCTCCTCATTAACTTCACATCATCTGCAAACAGGGACACTTCTGAGTCTAACCCTTCCATCATGTCGTTCACATATACCAAAAATAGCACTGGTTCTAGGGCCGACCCCTGTGGGACCCCGCTCGTCACAGGTGCCCACTGTGATACATCATTACGTATCATGACTCGTTGTTGCCTCCCTGTCAGGTTTTCTCTGATCCATTGCAGTGCCCTTCCTGTTATATGCGCCTGATGCTCTAGCTTCTGCACTAATCTCTTGTGAGGAACTGTGTCAAAGGCATTCTTGCAATACAAGAAGATGCAATCAACCCACCCCTCTCTCTCGTGTCTTACTTCTGTTATTTTATCATAAAATTCCAGAAGGTTTGTGACACAGGATTTGCCTTCCATGAATCCGTGCTGGTTGGCATTTATACTCTTGTAAAGTAAAAGGACACAAGTGCAACTAATGTGACATTTTATTGTGGCAACGTTTCGCTCTCCAGGAGCTTTATCAAGCCATTACAAACAATACATGGACACAGAGGGTATATAAAGGCTCAGAGTGAGGTGCAATACTAGTGAGGTACCATTTCGATGATCACTAGTGGTGGTGGTAGTAGTAGTAGTAGTAGTAGTAATAGAAGTAGTAATAGTAGTAGTAGTAGTAGTAGTAGTAGTAGTGACAAAAGTAATACAATATGGTAGAGCAATTAATTCGTACATGAGAAAAAGGATATAAAAGCTATTACTTGGGTAACATAAAAATAGGTTGGACAAATATAGACTGGAAAGAGGCAGCTTGTTTCAGTGTACACTCTCTGTAATGTGCTTTGTGTAGTATAACAGGAGAGACTATGTGATGGTAGGGTTTACTGTTTTCAGGAGGATTCTTGCTAAGACTTAGGAGATGGTGAAACTGCCGTTGTTTTGTTTAATTGTATTCGAAACAGCGATCAGTGCTGATTCGAGGCACTTGCGTCTGCGGAAATTAGTTTCTTCGATCACTAATTGGGCGTCTCTGAATTTCATGAACAACGCCTGTGTACAACACCGAAATTCCACCAATCATCGTAATGACACGATTGCAAACAAACCATACCCCGGCCGGGATTGAACCCGCAGTCAGAGAGTCTCAAAACTCCAGCCCGTCGCGTTAGCCCAAGCCATAGGCTCTTCTATGGCTTACCTGTATGCCCACCTAGGCTCTGACATGGGCAGGGTGCTGTGGGATGAGTGAGGAAATAAGAAATGGGGTTCGTAGTGGAGTAGTGATGGCCTGACGCTGACTAGGCCTAGTTATGGTGGCTGGACCTCCAGTCAGCTGTTTCGTGTATACCCTCATTTGGGCGTTTAGGATTAAGGTGTTTCTAGAGTGTGTATATAGTGTTATGTTGAATAAATAGATATATTTTCCTAACTGGGAGTTTTGCCTAACCCTCTGTTAACCAACCCATTGAAGTAACACATACTGGTTTAGCGCTTTCTGTTTTGACTGGGATAGCCCTGGGTGGCCTGTTTATGCTTGAGATGTGTGTAACTTTTTACCTTTGCCCTTAGACAAGGCTGAAGCCCCCAGCTATCCCACCTTTCTGCGTAACATGGGGGCCTGTATATGGGAGTATTATCAAATTTTGTGTGGTAATTCAAGTTTGCAACCTGGGAAGTCAATAATCATTCTTTACTGGGTTGGTTAGAGGAAGCATTCACTATAACACACTCACTAAAATAATAATTTAACTTTGTGTGCAACTTTGCTGGTTTTTAGGGTGTTATTAACTAATACCCTGTGAATAATTTACCTTCGTGTGCAATATTGCTGGTTTTTAGGGTGTTATTATTAACTAACACCCTGTGAATAATTTATCTTTGTGTGCAATATTGCTGGTTTTTAGGTCGTTATTATTAACTAATACTCTGTGAATAATTTACCTTTCTGTGCCATATTGTTGATTTTTAGGGTGTTATTAATACCTGATAGTTTGTGCATAATTTACCCTTGCAGGTACAATCTTGCTGATTTTTAGGGGGTTATGTTTACCTAAATTTCTGGGAATAATTTTCCTTTGCAGGTGCAGTAGCTCCATTTTTTCTGCCAGGATTTTCTTGTGTGCAATGCTGTTTAATTTTGGGGAGTCACATGACAATCACTCCTTGTAAATATACTATTTCAGTGTATGTACTTTGCTATGTGCTATATTATTTTATGTCAGTAAGTTCTGTGGCTAATAGCAAGATTTGGTGATATTTCTCAAAATGGCTGACACTAGTGAAAATTCTGGGGATGGCATGTATTTGGAAGGTGACATTGAATCAAATTCCCATGTTAGGGACCTGGATAAGGAAGTAGAAATTTTAAGAATGAAATTAGCCCTAGTTGCAGAAGAAAAGGAACGGTTAAGGATTGAACGTACAAAGATCCAGGAACAGGGAGCCTTAGAGGAGCTTAGGGCTCAAGAAAGAGCTAAAGAGAGGCAGCTTGCTTCTCGCCCAGCCACAGACACGAGGGTAGATGTTTTTCATTTGGATAAAGCCATAAAATTTGTGCCCAAATTCCTAGAGAAAGACCCAGACCAGTTTTTTCTGTTATTTGAAAGTACGGCCAAATCCCAAGTTTGGCCGGAAAAGGAATGGGCAACATTAGCAGGAACCCAATTAGTTGGTAAAGGGTTACAGGCCATTAGTTCTTTAGAAGGATCGGCCTTTTCTGATTATCATAAGCTAAAAGAGGTAGTTTTACTGGCTTATCAAATGTTGCCGGAAAGGTACCGGCAGAAGTTTAGAGGACTAAAGCTTCAAGGAGGGCAGTCTTTGGTGGAATATGGTAAGGAGAAGATGTTACTTTTAAATAGGTGGTGTCGCTCAAAGGGAATAGGCAATTATGAGGGTGTAATTACCTTAATTTTGTTAGAGGATCTTTTGAGAAATGTTCCTCCTGACCTTAAGGCATATCTTGAGGAGAAGGATCTTGATGATTTTAATAATACTTTAGAGCTGGGTGACAGATTTTTAGCTAACCAAAAATTTGGTACTACTTACCACCCCCCCACATACTAATAATGATAAGTTTTCTCCACCTACCAATAGGAGTAAGAAATTTCAGAAGTTTACGTCACCCATTTACCAGCCTAATAACCACCAGAGTTTTAGTTAAGCCTAATTTTCCAGTACCTACCCGAGAAGGTCCAGGACTACCAGGGACAGGTAGAAAGAGTTCAGTTCCCCAAGATCATGAGCCCCAGCCTATGTCAAGTGTGCAGGGGGCTTTTAAACCTTATCACTGTACATACTGCAATAAACAGGGCCACCTGCAGCCATATTGTCGAAAGATGCTTTGAGACCAGGCTACAGCAGATGCTTCTCCAGTAAATACACTGGTTACACATGATGTTGCTTGCATTGCAGTCTTGCCCCAAGGTATCCAAAGAAGACCAGCTGTCTTAGACCCTCGGATGAAGGTATATTCAAGTAAGTCTACTGTGGCTTTACACCAACATGAAGGTAGGGTCACGGGTGTTATGTCTTTGAGGGACACTTGTAGCACATACACCTTGCTTCGCAGGGGTGTATTGCCAGTGTCGGATAACACCTACACCGGATTGGACATTTTTCTTAAAGGGATAACTGGAGTCCCTGTCAGGACTCCAGTGCACAGGTTATGGGTAGAGTCTGAGTACCAATCTGGGTACCTACCTGTAGGTATTGCAGAAGATGTACCTTTTGCAGGAGTTGACCTTCTACTAGGCAACAACGTTGTGGGACTCCTCAAAAGTGAGGAATGTTTGGTTTTGCAGGACCCTGCTTTACAAGGTGGTAATGACCTAATTGGAGCAACGGTGCCTGAAAGTTTTTCCGGGTGCTCTAGGACTAAACAGGGGAACAAGGCAGGAGCTGTGCCTCCCTGTGACCCTTCTGCACACTGTGGTGATGGTCTGGGCCTGGGAAGCCTGTTCATTGAGTCTGACCTGCAGGAGATTCTGAGCAGTGATGAACCGGCTCAACCATAACTCAGTTGGAGAAGTGGTCTTGGTGCTGATGTGGGAAAAAATCCCCTGACTCTGCAGCAGCTGAGTGAGGCCCAGGAAGGTTGTGACCTCCGGAACGCTATTCATTTATCAGCTGTTGCAGAGGATGTGGTTCCCGAATTTACCAAGTGTTTATTTTGCAGAGTTGATCAAATGAGCAAGACTCTTTTTAAGGGGACCTGTGTCTAAGTGGCCGCAGCAGAACTATTAAAGTGTCTTTGTCAGTATTTTTTACAGATTCTGAAGGAACGGCATTTCAGTGTTAAGACGGGAGAGCTAAATAATCGGTGTTTATTAATTAATAAATTCCTTTTCTAACAGGTTACCAGAGTCTATACCCTTTCTGAATAATTTTGTGTGTGTGGTTTTGAGATTTCTGGTGAAACATTTTTGTCTCTTAGGCTTTGCACAAATCACCCAGAAGTCATATTTTATGAAATGTCATGTAGTTTTGAGAGGCCTACTTGAGGTTAAATTTACCAATGTATATCATTCTAGGAGTGAAAGAAAAGCACCATGGTTTTCCCAGTCTCTCAGAGCAATGCATGTTTATTTTACCCAGTACCAGAAGGACTGGGAGGAGGGAATTCCCCTCCTTTTCATTGCCGTGTGGGGAAGCACTCTGGAATCATTAAGTCATGTGCTACGTGAGGAGTGTGAAGTTCCCCCCACCGTGTTTTTTCTCAGTTTCAGAAACTGCTTGGCTAAGATGAGGTCGATGGCACTAGTGCACCAACCTGCCAGTCCGCCTGGGATGACGTGGGACCATGAGGTAGTGCTACATATTCTGGAAGCTGGAGAGATGGGATTGGCATCGGAGCCGGGTCCTGGGAAGGCTATGATGGAACTGTGTGGTGGCTTCAAAATGATGGTGGATAAGGTCCCTGAGAAAGATAATGTAAGTAGGAAAAGTGTAAGAGATTGTGGAAGACTTGGATCTTCTGAAAGACTGGTTGTAGTGTTGGCTCAGCCATGGTGCACCTTAGTGAAAGAGCTTTGGGATGCTGAAAAATGGGGCCATGTTAACCCCCCATGAGGTAGAGGTTTTGAAACTTGTGCAATGTCAGCAGGCCTGGCATGATGTAAGCTGGGATGAAATAGATTCCTTGAAGGAAGTGAAGTGTTTATTTCTAGAGACTGTGTTAGTATCCAGCGAGAGTCGGTGGACATTGTCTTTTACTGGTCTCACACTAGGTGATACCTTGAAAACGTGCAGTGACTGCCGCCAGATATATTTAAGAAATAAGGTTTTGTCTCCTCTTTATGAACTACATGCAAATTGTGTGAATGAACCATGGAGGGGGGGGGTTATCTGATTCCCATGACCATGTGTGCCAAGGACACACCCATATTTGTAACTTTAATATCTCTGCACATGAACCTTTTGTATCCCATTAACCCTCAAGATCTTTTATGTATAATCCTGAGTTACCCACACCGGGTTTTGCAAAATTATACAGGGGTTGGGGAAGTCTTGTTGCAGGGTAGAGCAGGGCAAGTAATGCCACTCGGCTGCTTCTCGGCAAAACGTAACAGGCACCAAAGAAGTTATACCACCATAGAAAAGGAGGCTCTTGCTTTAGTGTTGGCAGTGCAACATTTTTAGGTGTATATATCATCATCAGTTCACCCTATAACTGTGTATAGTGACCATAATCCTTTGTTTCCTTCCCTTAATGAGGAACCACAATCAGAGACTTATGAGGTGGGCCTTGTTTCTCCAACCTCTTAATCTTGTGATTCATTATGTGAAGGGAGCAGAGAATGTGGTTGCTGATGCCTTATCTCATGTTTAAAGTGCACGATGTAGTGTATAGATTACTTATCTATTCTTATTTTGCAGTGATTTGCGGTAGGCGAGTAGATGGAACCCCGGACCACCCAAGGGAGAAGGGCAGGGTGAGCTGGAGCTGGAGGTATCAGGATTCCCTAGTGTGTGTGTGTTTTGGGGGGTAGTCACATCAAGTGCCATGCCTAGGTAAGTTATGCTACGTTTTTTAGGTGTTGGCTGGAATGCCTCGCCTCTGTTTTATGTTGGTACAGGGACTGTTTGACCTAACATTTTAGTGAATGTGAGGCTGGCGGTGATGCCCTCCACTGTTTGGGTCATGTCTCTTGATCCGAGGTGTTTTGGTTCTCCAGGACTCTTTTCAATTTTTCCTTTTTGGATCACCGCTGGATCCAGGGTCCTTGGAATGACATGTAGGTGTCGGCCTGGGAGGTCCACCTTTTGGGGGTCTTCAGTGATGACTCCAGGGTTTTACGGCCACAGTCCCACCAACAAGATTTATGTGACTATCCACCCGTTGTTTTTGGGGCCTGATATTTTTCTCTCTCCTGTGCTCTCCTGATTCTCACAGAGGTGTGTCATGGGGAACCAGTAGAATTTAACATGTAAAATCTGTTTTTCTTTTCTTTGAACTCCTGGAAAATGTACTTAGGGTTTAAAAGTTTTTTTTTTTTTTGTTGCACATACAGTTTGGTCTGCCTTGCAACATACTGAACTTTGGTGTTACTTCATAAAACGGCATTCCTCAGGGGCACTTTTGTACAAAGTTAACTTGCTCATTTATAAGTTTGCTTGATGTAATTTCGGTAAAATGCATCAATGCCAGTGTCTGGCCAGCGCTGTGTTGTGATGGTGCCTTTTCCTAACACAGTTGTCTAAGAGTGTGACTGTGGGCGCGTTTGACATAGAACTTGATCACTTTTATGTTCAGCGAGTTTCACATGTCTGCAATCTAGTACCTCAGTGTGTTAACATTTCATATTTGTAGTACCACAAGACCGTGATTGTATGGTCATTCCCCAGTTATCATTTTGCCTGTTGCCTCAGACCTTAATGTGGGGTTTATTTTCTGTTTTTTCCTTTTGCCTAGCGGTGTCCGTAGGTACCCCGCTAGCAGAGTGAGACCTATGGTCTGGGGATGGGGGTGTTATGCAGGGTTCTGCATGACATTGTAATGTACATATAGTGGAGAAGTGTGCCATAATAGTATGAATGTTATAATTGTAAAGAATAATTTTATAATTCATAATGTGCATTTGGGGGCACTGTAAAGTACTCTAACTGTAATTATAAAGAAATCCTGCTAGGTAGGTATTTTCCAACTGTGTTTGGGTACGCGGAGTAAGCGTGGCTTGGGGAGTCGCGTCGGAGATCCTGTGTATTTAAGCTAAGTTTGTAGTTGTGTACACCTTTTGTTTAGTTAACCCAAGCCATAGGCTCTTCTATGGCTTACCTGTATGCCCACCTAGGCTCTGACATGGGCAGGGTACTGTGGAATGAGTGAGGAAATAAGAAATGGGGTTTGTAGTGGAGTAGTGATGGCCTGACGCTGACTAGGCCTAGTTATGGTGGCTGGACCTCCAGTCAGCTGTTTCGTGTGTACCCTCATTTGGGCGTTTAGGATTAAGGTGTTTCTAGAGTGTGTATATAGTGTTATGTTGAATAAATAGATATATTTTCCTAACTGGGAGTTTTGCCTAACCCTCTGTTAACCAACCCATTGAAGTAACACATACTGGTTTAGCGCTTTCTGTTTTGACTGGGATAGCCCTGGGTGGCCTGTTTATGCTTGAGATGTGTGTAACTTTTTACCTTTGCCCTTAGACAAGGCTCAAGCCCCCAGCTATCCCACCTTTCTGCGTAAAAGTAAGGTCGATATAAGGGTATTCCTTATGTATTAAGGTAGAGACAAGGGTATTCCTTATGTATTAAGGTAGAGACAAGGGTATTCCTTATGTATTAAGATCGAGATACGAGTATTCCTTATGTATTAAGATTATGTATTAAGGTCGATATAAGGGTATTCCTTATGTATTAAGGTAGAGATAAGGGTATTCCTTATGTATTAAGGTCGATATAAGGGTATTCCTTATTTATTAAAGTCGATATAAGGGTATTCGTTATGTATTAAGGTCGATATAAAGGTATTCCTTATGTATTAAGGTCGATATAAGGGTATTCCTTATGTATTAAGGTAGAGGTAAGGGTATTTCTTATATATAAGATCACACAA
>NC_091308.1:43245687-43293187 GCF_038502225.1 Cherax quadricarinatus | reverse complement strand
TCCACACCTGGTCAAGCACGTTAAGAAATTAGAGAAAGTGCAAAGGTTTGCAACAAGACTAGTCCCAGACCTAAGGGGATTGTCCTATGAAGAAAGGTTAAGGGATATTGGCCTGATGACACTGGAGGACAGGAGGGTCTGGGGAGACATGATAACGACATGTAAAATACTGCGTGTAATAGACAAGGTGGAGAAAGACAGGATGTTCCAGAGATGGGACACAGAAACAGTGGGTTAAAATTGGAAGTTGAAGACTCAGATGAGTCAAAGGGATGATAGGAATTATTTCTTCAGTCATAGAGTTGTCAGGAAGTGGAACAGCCTAGCAAGTGGCGCAGTGGAGGCGTTAAGACGAGATTTGATAAAGTTCATGGAGCAGGGAGAGAGAGGACCCAGTAGCAATCAGTGAAGATGCGGGGCCAGGAGCTATGAATCTACCCCTGCAACCACCAAGAGGTGAGTACGTTGTGGCGGACTAGCTACGGGATTTTTGACCTGATCAAACAGGTTGACCAGGTCAAGACTAAACAGGACAGTGTGAACACCTAATGAAGGCGAAATTCAGTGTAATTAGAAAACATTCCAGTGCATCGTTTCAACGTAAACAGTAAAACATGTGTGAATTTTCTGTGAAGTGTTGTGGATGGCTTGAGAAGTGACGACGACGGCTAATGTCTCCGGTTGAAGGTGGTGGAGGACTTCTAGGAACTTGGATGCTGGCGAAGTTTAGTGTATATAAAAAACATAGATATGACCTTCATATGCATATCTACCTCCAGCACCATACACCCAGTTTACTTAAAGATAAATGCATGTAGATGTATGGAAAAATCAGAGGGATGTGTTGCGGGGAAATAGTGTTAAGAGTTGAGAGTAATAAGAAGTGGGTTAAGACCTTCCTTATACCACGGGTGGAGTGGGTGAAGACTTTCCTTATACCTCGGGTGGAGTGGGTTAAGACCTTCCTTATACCACAGGTGGAGTGGGTGAAGACTTTCCTTATACCACGGGTGGAGTGGGTGAAGACTTTCCTTATACCTCGGGTGGAGTGGGTTAAGACCTTCCTTATACCACAGGTGGAGTGGGTGAAGACTTTCCTTATACCACGGGTGGAGTGGGTGAAGACTTTCCTTATACCACGGGTGGAGTGGGTTAAGACCTTCCTTATACCACGGGTGGAGTGGGTTAAGACCTTCCTTATACCACGGGTGGAGTGGGTTAAGACCTTCCTTATACCACAGGTGGAGTGGGTTAAGACCTTCCTTATACCACGGGTGGAGTGGGTTAAGACCTTCCTTATACCACGGGTGGAGTGGGGAAAGACCTTCCTTATACCACGGGTGGAGTGGGGAAAGACCTTTCCTATATCACGAGTGGAGTGGGTTAAGACCCTCCCTATACCACGGGTGAAGTGGGTTAAGACCCTCCCTATACCACGGATGGAGTGGGGACAGACCTTCCCTATATCACGAGTGGAGTGGGTTAAGACCCTCCCTATACCACGGGTGGAGTGGGGAAAGACCTTCCTATACCACGGGTGGAGTGGGGAAAGACCTTCCCTATACCACGGGTGGAGTGGGGAAAGACCTTCCCTATACCACGGGTGGAGTGGGGGTATGACCTTCCCAATACCACAGGTGGAGTGGGGAAAGACCTTCCCAATACCACGGGTGGAGTGGGGATAGGCGAGGGATTTCTATATTCTGTGTTAAACAACATGGAAATACATTTGTACCAAAAAAAAAAAAATGTCATTGCTGGGTTTGTATATAAGTATTTTTGTGTCGTAGTCATAATGGATGGCTAGAGTTGGATTGCGTAAGCTTACCGAGATTAATATATGAACCGATATATTTAGGCTTTAAGAATGATTCAGGTAGGCTGGGATCTTTAGTAAATAATATCAGAATTAATAATGTAGCCCTTGACATTAATATTCTATTAGGAAATGAGATTAGGTATATTGTCAAAGCTAGCATCTCCGAGCAGGTAGGTGAGTTAAAGGTTGATAAATTAGACACGTGTGCAATTTGTCGGTTCTCTGAACCATTCATCTACGAGATAGGGGTTCACGAAACGCAGGAACGTCCTTCTGTCATCAACATTGATCGGGATAACTTCTGACAGCCAACAAAGATTGAGATCTCCCTATGGACCGTGGATAAAGTCTATTCAGCAGACCCGTTTGTGAGACTCGTTTCCTATTTTTTACCCTATGTAGGTGGCCACCAAATTACTGGATGAAAATGCATTAGTGGTTTAGCTTACGTGGCTTAGGTGGCCCGGTGGCCTGGTGGCTAAAGCTCCCGCTTCACACACGGAGGGCCCGGGTTCGATTCCCGGCGGGTGGAAACATTTCGACACGTTTCCTTACACCTGTTGTCCTGTTCACCTAGCAGCAAATAGGTACCTGGGTGTTAGTCGACTGGTGTGGGTCGCATCCTGGGGGACAAGATTGAGGACCCCAATGGAAATAAGTTAGACAGTCCTCGATGACGCACTGACTTTCTTGGGTTATCCTGGGTGGCTAACCCTCCGGGGTTAAAAATCCGAACGAAATCTTATAAGGTGTGAGCCAAGCGCCTACACTTGGTAACTAGCACCTGGATTGCTGTGTAACTATCCCTTGAATATTAGGCGAAAAACTAGTACTCTTTGTGTACATTAAATATAGTAACGGAAACCCTAATTAATACAGGAGCCATTCTTCTGTGCACGTGACATCTGAGAGAGAGAGAGAGAGAGAGAGAGAGAGAGAGAGAGAGAGAGAGAGAGAGAGAGAGAGAGAGAGAGAGAGAGAGAGAGAGAGAGAGAGAGAAAGAATCATTAGAAATTCACAGCCTGGTAGATTCAGGAGATTTCTAGCTAAGATAGACTTACTCCACACTACGTAAGTCTGGTCTAGTTTATGTATGGGGGAAAGGGAGGAATTTCCTTTCATTTAGGTAACTTTGTAATGAAGTGTATCCATTGGGGTGCTTGTGAGAACAAGACAAAGAAGTGTTGTGTTACCTGTGTCAACAGCGACTGGCAGAGTGGGCGTCTTACAAGTTCTCTCGTTACTTCTTTAATGTGGTCCTTCGAAACATAATACGGATTTAGCTAGTTTAGCAGATTAATTAAGTCTTAACAAAGCTAAGCCAGTGTTACTTACCAGTGAAGTTAGGCTAGGTTAGGTAATATACCTGCACACAATTATTATAATCAAAAAGAAATGCTAAACCACAAGGGCTATACAGCGCTGCAGGGCAGGGAATGATGTGAGGGTATCGTGTAGCAAGAGGGAGGGGGATGATTAGTAGGTTATATAGTACAGCGGGGCAGTGGATAGTGCAGGGGTGATGGGTATCAGGAGATTGAGGTAGAAAGGGCTGGGGGGAGTGTTAAAGTTATCATAATCAGAGTTTGAGGAGTAAATCAGTTGTCAAAAAGTCAATGAAAGAGTCCTGATTAAAGGAGGGTCCATCAGCAAGAAGGGAAAGTAAAGAAAGAGCAGCAGAGCGGAGACGAAATTGAAGGTAAATTCTGCGTGCTGGTTGATAGTGGGCAGTCTAACAGAATGTGGCTAACAGATACTGGAACCTGACAATTCTCACACAGGGAAACAGGGCGCTTCTCCATGAGATACCCCTGAGTAAGACGAGTGTGACCGATGCAAAGACAGAAGAGAGTAGTCTCCCAACCTCGACATTGACAAGAAGGCCAGTAACCTTGACTCGGTTTAATAGAACGAAGTTTGTTATAGAGCAGATCAGACCAACGATGTTGCCAACGGGTGCAAAGGTGGGTAGCAATTACAGCAAAATAGTCAGTGAATGGAACACCTCCATATGAAACTGGGAGGTCATGTACTGCTGACCGTGCAGCAGTGTCTGCCTGTTCATTGCCCTCCACGTCAACATGACCAGGGACCCAAGAAAAACAATATCTTTGTTCTTGACAGAGATACGGCGTAACCAAAGTTGGATTCGGAGAACTAGGGGGTGAGGTGTATCAAATTTTTGTATAGCCTGTAAAGCACTAAGGGAGTCTGAAACAACCACAAATGGTGACACAGGCATAGATACAACATGGATAAGTGCTGCAAGAATGGCATACAATTCAGCAGTAAAAATGCTAGCCGAATATAGTAAATGCCCTCACACGACACTGAGGAAACACTGCTGCGAATCCGACGCCGTCAGAAGACTCAGAACCATCTGTGTACACTGCATTGGCATGAGAATGAGAGCGGTAGTGGTCAAGAAAAAAAGTGTGGGAAGCTACCGTAGGCAGTTGGGCTTTTGCGCATGGCATTGAGAAAGAGCAGAACAGCTGCAACTTCCCAAGGGGGTAGGGAAAAGTGAGATGCCATATGAACATAGAAAGGTGGTAACTGAAGGGAAGACAAGAGCAACTGTAGGCGAAGAGAAAAGGAACGGAGTAAACAGGGGTGACGAACAAATAAAGAATGTCTACTAACATCAGTGACTATTCTAGATATGGAAGGATTGCGGAGATCATGGGAGCAAACATAATAGCGATGACAATGGGGATCACGACTATGGGACAAGGATGGAATATTCGCTTCTGCATAGAGACTCAAGAGTTGAAGAGCGAAAAGCACCAAGGCATAAAAGTAATCCCTGTTGATGGATGGGATTAAAGCTAGAAAGAGTAGCAGGAGAGGCCGCCGGATAGATCTGGTCAACATAGAGTTTCGATAAAATTTGGGCTGAATGTCAGCTCCCCATGAAAGATGAGCGAGGGTTTTTAAGAAGGTTCAGCCGGCTGTGACAAATTGCCTTCAGAGAGGTAATGTGAGGTCTCCAGGATAACCTACGGTCAAACAGAAGGCCTAGAAACCTGACCCTGTCACGTTCTGGGTTACGTGGGCCATAGAGGTAAAATGGATGATCAGAGATGACAGAACGTCTAGTGAAAGTAATTTGGCGAGTTTTAGTACTGGAAAATTTAAACCCATGCATGGTGGCCCAATTGGAAGCACTATTGACGGCATGCTGGAGAAAAACTGCAATGAGGTGACAGCGCCTGCACAAGCAATAGCGAAGCGATCGACAGAGAATGATGACTAAATATTGGATGAAAGAAGAGGCCAAATCATTATAGCAAGGAGAGAAAGTGTTGTGCTCAGAACACATCTCTGGGGGACACCTTCAGCTTGGACAAAGTCCGGGGAGAGCACATTAACCCGAACACAGAAATGTCTGTCAGTTAAGAAGTTCTTAAGGAAGGATGGTAGATTGCCTCGAAGGCCTAAGGAGTGGGCTTGAGCCAAAATATTATACCTCCAAGTTGTGTCATATGCCTTCTCAAGATAAAAAAAAATGGCAATAACTGAGAGGTTATTCGCAAAGGCATTAAGAACATGCGTATCCAAGCGTAGTAAGGGGTCAATGGTAGATCGGCCCTTTCGAAAGCCATATTGATTAGTGGAGAGACTGTTGTGTGTCTGAATACCACATTAAACGTCGATTTACCAGGCGTTCCATCACCTTGTAAACTGCACTGGTAAGAGCAATGGGGTGATAGTGGGAGGCTTCATGTCCTGTAGTACCCAGTTTGTGAAAAGGAGGAACAATGTCAGATTTCCACAGCTGGGGAAGAACTTGTGACCAAATAAGATTAAAGAGTTGTAAGAGGACTGCAAAGGCTGACTGATGTAAATGTAACATCCGAATATTAATGCCGTCATGCCCAGCTGCCGATGATCAGCAAGCTGAGTGAGTTGCCTCCAGTTCCAGAAGTGTAAAAGGCACATTATAAGATTCTTCTTTGAGTGAAGAAAAGTCTAAGGTCGCTGACTCTCTGTCAGACTTTGAGGAAAGAAACGAGGGGCATAGATGGAGCCCCTGAGAAATACAGACCAGATGATTACCATTTTCAATGGCAATGTCAAGAAGGTTTGCTATATGAACACCGGCAATCCGCAGAACAGGAACCGGGTCGGGAGAGTATTTACCACATAGTTTCAGTACTTTTTTCCAGACTGCACTCATGAAGAGGCAGTGAATATGAAGGAGAAGTAAGAATGATTGGAAAATGATTGCTGTCATGTAAGCCCGGGAGAACAGACCAGTTGAAGTCTCGTGCAATGGAGGAGGAGCAGACCGAGAGATAGATGCAAGAGTGAGTATGAGTACGAGGATAAAAATGGGTGGGAGAACCCGTATTTAAAACATGGAGGGGGAGAGAAGCGAGATAAGCCTCTAACTGAATGCTGCGGGAGTCACAGTGAGCCCCCCCCCCCTTCCAGACCGAGGAAATGGTGGGCATTAAAATCGCCAAATAACAGAAGTGGTGGCGGTAAGGAAGAAACAAGAAAGGCAACATCCGGAATAGATAATGCCCGAGAAGGAGAGAGATGCAAAGAACAGATTTTATACCACTTATTCAAATGGATACGAGCTGCAGTGTAATGCAGCGAAGTATGAACAAATAGCTGACAGTACGGAACATCAGTGCATATAAGAAGGGCACTTTCATTAAAGGTTCCATCAGAAAAAGGATCCGAGGAATACAATAAATCATAGCCTGAGATGGGATGGATAACAGCAGAGTGTAATTTTGGTTTTTGTAAGCAAACACCAATAGGGGAAAACCGGGAAAGCATCATCTTAACCCACCCTAATTACCTCTGAGGCCTTGGATATTCCACTGTAAATAGGCCATGATTAGTAACGAGAAAGATACAAGAAATCTGCAGGTAAAAGTACCTATGGACTAGAGGGTTTAGGAAAGCCCACATGTAGTGGCAGCAGAAAACGTTCAAGCAGCGAAGGAATGGGACGCTGCGAAGATAGGAGTTGCGTAGATGGAGGACAGGGAAGAGGAGGAACATGTGGAGGATCACTGTCCACTGATGGTTTATAAGTCTCTTCAATATATTCTGAGATAGCTTTAAGTGTTTCGGAAGACAAAGACGTTGTATGGGAGACAATATTGGAGATGAAAGGAGGAGGGTAAGTATAGACTGGGACAGCAATGGACTGTACCAAAGTAGGAAGGGATGAAAGGGTAGATGGAGCTGGAGAAGAGGTGTGGGAGGAGACAGAAGAGGAAGAAACCTGGGAGGGGGCAGAAGAAGAGGAAACTTGAGAGGGAACAGGGAAGGAAGGTACAGTACGAGGAGGATGATGAACCTCCACACTTGTAACAGAGCCAGATAGAGGTGAAGAACCAGGTACAAAGAGTGGAAAGGTAAAATGTGGAGGTTGAAGAAGGGAAGGAAGGGTTAAAGGAGATTTGAGCAATGGGGATTTTTTGGATTTCTGAGAAGTAGAGCGGCGATTGGGAGGGGATGTTTTGTGAAGTGAGAACAGATTAAGGTGTTGAGGTAGGGACTTTTGAGTCCAGGACAGCAAAAGAATTATAGACAGGAGTGACTATGGAAGGGGTAATCCTAGAGGAGGCTGCAGAAGATGGGCCCCAGAGGTGGGGGGACGTTTAGAAACACGAAAATAAGAAATATGGGTAGTCTCCTCTATGCCATAGCATAGGGAAAACCTGCCCCTTTGAGACAACGGATTTCTCACTCATTTAAGTAAACTTGGCAACGGCGAGAGTAAGATGGTGAGCCTCAAGACAATTAAAGCAAGAGGGAGGTAGACTACAAGACGTATTGGAATGGTCATCAGCAGCACAGACTGGGCATTCGACCATAGACCTGCAATATTTCGCTGGATGACCAAAACGCCAGCAATTTCTACACTGTTGTGGTGTAGGGATCACCTTTCGGACTTGTAAACGATGTCCTGCTATATAAACAGAGGATGGGAGCTCACGGCAGTCGAACGTTAATCGAGCCACATTGAGGATTGGGAGGTGTTGCAGTTCTATCTGTTCTAGAATGTCATCGCCACATGTCTGGAAATTCTGTTGGAGAATGGTATGGGGCAGAACGACAGTGCTACTACAAGAATTGAGGAAATGTTTTTCGATAATGACAGGAACAGTATCGTTATTTGAAAGAAGAGAAAGGTCATGAGCTTGGTTAGCATTCTGGACTGTTGATGCATGTACCGCTCTTGAGAGCGTGAAATGATATAACTTTATTAACATGGTGTAGAAGCACCTTGCCAATACTATGTTCAGATAGGTAGTAGAGGAAGTCGGCAATAAAGAATTTAGTCCATACCACGGGCGGGATTGAACCCGCGGGCAGTGCGTCTCAAAACTCCATACCGTCGCGTTAGCCACTGGACCCGCTAGCCATAATAAGATTCGTCCAACTAGGTATATTTCTACACCATAGGAAGGTTAGCATAGGCACCACTGTGACCACAAATGCAAGTTTTTACAGACGAATCTCCAGCTAGCGTGGCCGTGACGAACTCCAGCTCAAGTCCCCTCAATGCATTCATAATTTTTGAGCCTAGGATGTGAAGGTATGTTAGGTGTTTATTTGTAGATTATTTTGTGACAGACGTGTATATGCTTCTGTAATGGGCCTAGAGGCAAAACGGAAAATATTAATTAGAAGATTGATTATGAAGATGATGGAATTATAATCTTTTGATATTACTTAAACAAATGGAATCATGTGTATATTAAAATGTGTACTAATCCTTCGCACAAGGCTGAAAATGACTGATGTGAAAGTTTCCTTGTCAGGGTGTGTAATAATTTGTGTAATACATGGCAAGGTTGAAGTGCTTTTGACAAAGTTTTTGCTGATGATGTATTATTTATATTATTTGTTTGGATGTGCATAGTGTTACTGAGCAAGTTTCATGTGATATGTAAACTAGGGGGGTGAAAGGGGGATATAGGATGAATATGTGAAGGGATGTGCTGAACGGGTCAACCAGAGTATGTGTTGGATATTATTCTTTACTTATGTGAGGGATGAGATACTTATTGTATCTCGAGGGAATAATGACCTTCATTATCTTTGGTTACGCACTTTTAAATTCATTGTATATACGACCTATGTATTATATATGGTTTTAATAAAATAAAAAAAATACGACATGTGCCAGTGTATGGATTAAGCCCTGTAATTACTTGCCGGCGGTAAACAAATTCTTAGGTTAAGCAGTGTAATCGCTCTCTGTCTATAGATTACAAATTCCTAAATCACCTTACCAACGATATATGTATGATATTGTAATTGTGGGGCACAGTCAGCCTCCAGTCAGTTTCTCGGAGATTCCAGGTGTAACAGAGATATCCAGAGCACCTGGGGCTAGAGTATTGAATTATAATAAAGATTCTTGATTGAAGATTGCATTAAGCTGTCCACATCACTCGACAATTTTGTTTCTGGTGGAAATGATATTGTGGCAGGCTGTGTATTCATTAACATCGGAAAAGGTATTTTGAGAATGTCAATTTCATGAACATTGCAGTTTGAGAATTGGAATAATCCTGGTAAAACAGGTTTCCTCAGCCAGGAGGCAAGTACGACATTACTGCCGATAATTATAACCAAATTGTTCGAATTATTATAATCAAGGGGAAGCGTTAAACCTCTAGGATTATACAGCATATGTGGGGGAGGATGTGGAAGGTATTCAGGCTTAATTCAAGGAATTGGAGTACAGATATAATTCCCTAGATCAAGAGCTATTGAAGAATTCCAAGAATATAGATCATATTCAGTGTGTAAACTTGCGCACAAAACTGTTTCAGTTAGGGCTGTTGGCTGACATTTTAATTCAGAGTCGAGTCTATATATGATAAAGAAGATTGTCACCCCCTAACTGAAGAGAATCCAGACACTTTTATCCTTATTTAACTTAGTATTGTGCTGTGGGGTGGGCTAATTAATGTTGTACCGAGTATAAATTAGCGTTGCACTCTTAGCTAAAACAAACACGATTATGGTGGAAGGAACTCGAGAGTGAACTGTTTCAGCCCTAGTGAAACTAAAGCGGTCTATGGCAGTGTACAAGCGACATTTAAACAAAGCACGCGACGAGTGCCGGGAGATTAGTCAAGAAGAGAATGTGGATTACTAGGATTTACAAGGCTTCCTGAAACTTTCAGATGAAAGGTGGAAGGACTATGAGGCAGCATATCTTGTTCATGAGGTAGACGAGTCCGAAAAGAATGTTGATAAAGCTTGTGGTGAATATGATATAGACAATGTAAAGCCAAGATGCAACATTACTGGTGTCAAATGAAGGCATTAAAGGTCATTATGACAGATTAAGGAGATTAATACGACTAGAGGTACAGGCAGACTCCAGTCAGTTTCTTGCCTAGATTAGCACAACTAAATTTGCCAACGTTTGATGGTGCCTTAAAAGAGTACATCACATTTATGGCCCAGATAGACGACAGGATAGATTTGTAGGATGCGGTCAAACTGCAGTATTTACGATCCCAGCTGACGGGCAAAGCACTAGACCTGGTCAGGCACTACCCAATCACCGATGCCAATTGCAAGCATACCAAGGGCCAGATTTAGGACGTGTTTGAGGATACCGATGAAATAAAGATAGCCGTATGGGGATTAGAGAAGTTCTGTATTGGGGTCGTGAGTTTGACGAACAGCTTCAAAGATTTCCATGATTGGCTAAGCTCTGGACGGTTTGTCAGCCAAGCAATCCAATGGAAATTAGCTGATACTACGATACATGAATTATATCTGAAATACAGGACTAATTGTTTTACGATACAACAAATAATTGAGGATTGGGAGATCTCATTTCTCATCTAGTATAGTTGAGTGAGAAGAGCCACCTTCATGTATTACTCTAAACTCTCAGGAGACAAATCTAAAGGTCATAAGGCAAATGTTAAGGTGTATTATGACCAAGTAATGTAAAGGTCTCTAAACAGAATCCCAGAGCCACTCGAAATAAGATATGCGTGTTCTGTAAAGGTGAACACACAAATACGAGTTACTTTAATTATGCACCACTGAGCAATAGGCATCAGTGACTGAGTTGCAGCTATGCTTAAGGTGTTGTGGGAACAAGTCCACAAACTGCCAGACACATCTTTAGGAGTCCTACAACTGGCGTAGAAGCATCATATTCCACTATGTCCTAGTAATGTAAGGGATCCCCAGGCTAGTAGGGACATGTCTGAAAGAGTGAGCCCATGTCTGAAGTGGTAGCTAATGTAATGAACGTGGGCTAAGTCTCTAATCAGAGTGGGAGTTACAGAGGTTATGGTGTTTTAGCTACTGTCTTTGTAGCAGTTGTGAACGGAAAAAGGTCTGAAACAACCCGAGTATTCTTTGATGCTGAAGCACAAATGTCTATGATAACAGAGAAGCTAGTAGCTAAATTAAAGTTGAAGGACACCGGCAAAGTTAGTATGGCACTGAGAAGGGGTATATCCCGCCAAGGACTTACGGTGCTGCCTACGGCAATTACTGCTAGAGGCCTTGCTGCAGCAGCTCAGCGACTGAAGGAGCTACGTGTAAAGCTGATACAGTCAGAAATGTTGGTATTCTGGTGGGAGCCGATCATATGGATGACTTGCGGTCCAGAAGATGGACTATCAAGGAAGGTATTGGTTTATATAGGTCCCCAGTTGGATATATTATCGGTGGCAAGATTCCAGTCAAATTCCCTGCCTGCAAATCCAGAAGGAGGGGAAAAGGGAGGGGAGTCGAGTTGAAATCTTGATAGCAGGGGGCGTGATAATAAAGAGCATTGGCACTCACGATGAACCACCAGCAGGTAGGGAGTGACGATTACTCAACCACCACCTCGTGATAACACATTTATGGGGCACCACCGATAGGGAAACATTGTTATTAAACCAAGAAAAACTCGTATCTGTGAGAAGGAAAACTACTGGGGAACGTGGGCCACTGGATAAAGACGTACAAGTGCCACTCAGACAAGGTTGAACTTGTGAGAGGTCAAAGTTAAAATGAAGGGTGTTAAGACCATCGGAATCAACAAGCTTCTACCCCTACCGGTCCACATGGTGGAAAATGGACAAAGTTAGAACAGCATCTCCTCGACGAGAGTGGCCAGACGGAGCTCGTGTCCAGGACCCACCGACGTAGGGGGCTTGTGGAAGGTAAACTTGATCTTGACTTTGAATCAACCTTTGCCGGCAGGAGGTTATGGAAATTTATTTGTACCGAAAAAAAAAAATTCCCACTGCCAGGTTCGTACTGAGACGGGTGTAATGTATGTGAGGTGATATCTCAGCCTTATAAACCTTCTACTGCTCTACAATTTTTACAGGTCCTTGATAATGCGAGAAATTACAAATGCGCTTAGAAATTCACTATTTTTTCTCACAGTGGATGTATCGCATATTGCGATATTACTTGTTTACATAAAGCCACTAAGATAAGCCTCTCAGCTTAAGAATATGTTGGTTTCCCTATACAATGAGAATTTATCTGTTTTTGTAGAATGACTCCCCCCAACACACACACACACAAAAGAGAAAAACTTAAAAACTTGTTGATCAAGAATCCCTAAACACTGTATTGGCAGTGCAATTTATTTCATAGATTTGTAGAAGAATGGTTCAGAGAACCATTCAAGATTGATGGACTGAACACATCGACTCAAGGTTGAGGGACTGATTACCTCATTCTCCTCCTGTTCTTCAAGTTTCTCCTACGTATGGACTGATGAAGCCACTGTGTGGCGAAACGTTTCCTCAATAAAGATTCCCAAGAGTTGCACATGTGTCTAATTTATCAATTTATTTCATGTTGAACAATGTTAAGTTAGCCTAACACCAGTACTCGATACGATCAGCACATGAATCTAATTCAATATTTAATCATGTAAGAGTATGCAATAAACATGTATAATGATAGGAAGCCATAATTTTAGTTCGTAGTTTATCTTGGCTATAAAAGAAAAACATTACTGTCTGAAACGAAACTTACTTCGTGATGATGGTAGACGATGCAGTGTGTGTTACGCTCACTCATAAATTATTATAAACCACTTTACGAACAGTGATAATTTTTGAACACTTTAATATAACTTATGATTATTTAAACACTTTATGACAACTCAATGATTATTTGTCAAGTTTTAGAATCCATAAAGAGTCTGAAGCACTTATAACAACGTTGTTTTTGCTTATATTTCGATATTGTAATTAGGTTCAAAGAATTGTAAACATGTATCAATATTTATCTCTTTACTGAGGCAGTGTTATATTCATGGCAGTGCAAAGCTAGTGTTTATATGCATCTTATTTACTGCTTGTTAACTGGTTTATGAGATTGTCTACTTGAGGAGAGTCTTAAGGCTGCGTGTCAATTGTTCACCACCGGAAAACTAACAAATTATCACTAAAATAGTAATTAAACTCTGTGTATATACGAGATATGCACTTCTCTTTCCATGTATATAAATTTGTTGGCGAATATTAGGTTAAATTTCAATGTACAGCAGAGCGAGCGTCGTTCCGTGACCGGTCCAGCTGACACACTAAACACAAGCTGATCTGAAAAGCTTCAATTCGTAGCTCCGAAGACGTTCAAGATTCCCGTAAGTCGAAATCTCGACGTCCTTGTTGACACTGTCCGCTGATGATTATCAATGATTACGTTAAATGCTCTTAATCAGGAATGCTTCATCTATCCATGCTTCATGTAGCCATGCTTCATGCAGCAATGCTTTATCTAGCCATGCTTCATCTAGCCATGCTTCATTTAGCAATGCTTCATCCAGCCATGCTTCATGTAGCCATGCTTCATGTAGCCATGCTTCATGTAGCCATGCTTCATGTAGCCATGCTTCATGTAGCCATCCTTCATCTAGAAATGCTTCATCCAGCCATGCTTCATGTAGTCATGCTTCATGTAGCCATGCTTCGTGCAGCCATGCTTCATCTAGCCATGCTTCATCTAGCCATGCTTCATCTAGCCATGCTTCATCTAGCAATGTTTCATCTAGCAATTCTTCATGTAGCCATGCTTCATGTAGCCATGCTTCATGTAGCCATGCTTCATGTAGCCATGCTTCATGTAGCCATGCTTCATGTAGCCATTCTTCATGTAGCCATTCTTCATGTAGCCATGCTTCATCTAGCCATGCTTCATCTAGCCATGCTTCATCTAGCCATGCTTCATCTAGCTATGCTTCATGTAGTCATGCTTAATGTAGCCATACTTCATGTAGGAAAGCTTCATCTAGCCATGCTTCATGTAACCATTCTTCATGTAGCCATGCTTCATGTAGCCATGCTTCATGTAGCCATGCTTCATGTAACCATGCTTCATGTAACCATTCTTCATGTAGCCATGCTTCATGTAGCCATGCTTCATGTAGCCATGCTTCATGTAGCCATGCTTCATGTAACCATTCTTCATGTAACCATGCTTCATGTATCCATGCTTCATGTAGCTATGCTTCATGTGGCCATGCTTCATCTAGCCATGCTTCATGTAGTCATGCTTAATGTAGCCATGCTTCATGTAGCCATGCTTCATGTACCAATGCTTCATGTACCCATGCTTCATGTAGCCATGCTTCATGTACCCATGCTTCAAGTAGCCATGCTTAATGTAGCCATGCTTCATGTACCCATGCTTCATGTAGCCATGCTTCATGTAACCATGCTTCATGTAGCCATGCTTCATGTACCCATGCTTCATGTACCCATGCTTCAAGTAGCCATGCTTAATGTAGCCATGCTTCATGTACCCATGCTTTATGTACCCATGCTTCATGTACCCATGCTTCATGTACCCATGCTTCATGTAGCCATGCTTCATGTACCCATGCTTCATGTGCCCATGCTTCATGTAGCCATGCTTCATGTGCCCATGCTTCATGTACCCATGCTTCATGTGCAAATGCTTCATGTGCCCATGCTTCATGTGCCCATGCTTCATGTACCCATGCTTCATGTAGCCATGCTTCATGTGCCCATGCTTCATGTGCCCATGCTTCATGTGCCCATGCTTCATGTGCCCATGCTTCATATAGCCATGCTTCTTTCAGTAATGCTCCATCTGGCCATACTTCATGCAGCCATGCTTCATGTAGTAATGATCCATGCTGCCATGCTTCATCTAGCCATGCTTCATCTAGCCATGCTTCATCTAGTCATGCTTCATCTAGCCATGCCTCATCTAGTCATGCTTCATCTAGCCATGCTTCATCTAGCCATGCTTCATCTAGTCATGCTTCATCTAGCCATGCCTCATCTAGTCATGCTTCATCTAGCCATGCCTCATCTAGCCATGCTTCATCTAGCCATGCCTCATCTAGTCATGATTCATCTAGCCATGCCTCATCTAGCCATGCTTCATCTAGCCATGCCTCATCTAGTCATGATTCATCTAGCCATGCTTCATCTAGCCATGCCTCATCTAGTCATGATTCATCTAGCCATGCCTCATCTAGCCATGCTTCATCTAGCCATGCCTCATCTAGTCATGATTCATCTAGCCATGCCTCATCTAGCCATGCTTCATCTAGCCATGCCTCATCTAGTCATGCTTCATCTAACCATGCTTTATCTAGCCATGCTTCATCTAGTCATGCTTCATCTAACCATGCTTCATCTAGTCATGCTTCATCTAGCCATGCCTCATCTAGTCATGCTTCATCTAGCCATGCCTCATCTAGCCATGCTTCATCTAGCCATGCCTCATCTAGTCATGATTCATCTAGTCATGCTTCATCTAGCCATGCCTCATCTAGTCATGCTTCATCTAGCAATTCCTCATCTAGTCATGCTTCATCTAGCCATGCTTCATTTAGCCATGCTACATATAGCCATGCTTCAGGTAGTAATGCCTCATCTAGCCATGCTTCATCTAGCAATGCTTCATCTAGCCATGCTTCATCTAGCAATGCTTCATCTAGCAATGCTTCATCTAGCAATGCTTCATCTAGCAATGCTTCATCTAGTCCTGCTTCATCTAGTCATGCTTCTTGTCATGCTTCATCTAGTCATGCTTCATCTAGCCATGCTTCATCTAGTCATGCTTCATCTAGTCATGCTTCATCTAGCAATGCTTCATCTAGCAATGCTTCATCTAGCAATGCTTCATCTAGCCATGCTTCATCTAGCAATGCTTCATCTAGTCCTGCTTCTTCTAGTCATGCTTCATCTTGTCATGCTTCATCTAGTCATGCTTCATCTAGCAATGCTTCATCTAGCAATGCTTCATCTAGCAATGCTTCATCTAGCAATGCTTCATCTAGCAATGCTTCATCTAGTCCTGCTTCATCTAGCCATGCTTCATCTAGTCATGCTTCATCTAGTCATGCTTCATCTAGCAATGCTTCATCTAGCAATGCTTCATCTAGTCCTGCTTCATCTAGCCATGCTTCATCTAGTCATGCTTCATCTAGTCATGCTTCATCTAGCAATGCTTCATCTAGCAATGCTTCATCTAGTCCTGCTTCATCTAGCCATGCTTCATCTAGTCATGCTTCATCTAGCCATGCTTCATCTAGCAATGCTTCATCTAGCCATGCTTCATCTAGCAATGCTTCATCTAGTCCTGCTTCATCTAGCCATGCTTCATCTAGTCATGCTTCATCTAGCCATGCTTCATCTAGCAATGCTTCATCTAGCCATGCTTCATCTAGCAATGCTTCATCTAGCAATGCTTCATCTAGTCCTGCTTCATCTAGCCATGCTTCATCTAGCCATGCTTCATCTAGTCATGCTTCATCTAGCAATGCTTCATCTAGCAATGCTTCATCTAGTCCTGCTTCATCTAGCCATGCTTCATCTAGTCATGCTTCATCTAGTCATGCTTCATCTAGCCATGCTTCATCTAGTCATGCTTCATCTAGTCATGCTTCATCTAGCAATGCTTCATCTAGTCCTGCTTCATCTAGCCATGCTTCATCTAGTCATGCTTCATCTAGTCATGCTTCATCTAGCAATGCTTCATCTAGCCATGCTTCATAAATACACGACTTCATGAGAGACATCCTCGATGTCTTTGTAAATTATTAAAGTTTATTATGCTCGACGTGTGAATAATTTAATGATTTCCATTCTCTACTGATGCTTTCATTTCAAATTAATTAATATTTTTCCCCTCATAATCAATGAATTTGATTATGTGGTGAAAATATATACACAAAAATTGTTGTTTTTGTGAAAGCAAGGTTCGAGTAACAATATAAAACAAACAATTTTAGTGATTAACCTATAACTCACTAAGAGAAATTTACTGGTAAGCTTAAGTATGTTTTTTAGATCAATTACACACTTAATTACATATCGTACAAGCTCTGCAGCTCATCACAAATTAACATAAAAAATGAATCTAATTTTGTCCCGTCACAGGTAGAATATTATTAAGCATCCCTAGAAAGGGGATACCTGTTTTTTTTCTCTCTCCAAGGTTTCGATTAGATAATTTAATAATGTCTTCGATCGACTTCACACTTTTAATATTGGTGTCGCGCTACTTGGAAGATTCAGACAGCTATTGAACTGCGCTGTTGAGGGGCTCTTGATCTAGGGAATTGGATCTGTGCTCCTGTTCCCTGCATTAAACCTGAATACCTTCCACATCCCAAAAAAGGCGCTGTATAATCCTACGGATTTAGCGCTTTTCCTATGATTATAATAATAATATTGAACTACGCAGGTGCCGGTTTGATAATTTTGTTTAAAAATATCATGCGACAACTAATGAATAGTTCTTCCGATCTACGTCAAACTTAGACACTGATGCATTGCATCTGAGGCCAGAGTTCAGAAAACCACATCAGTGGTGTTTCTGGAGAGTTTATCTGGAGAGAGTTCCGGGGGTCAACGCCCCCGCGGCCCGGTCTGTGACCAGGCCTCCTTAGGTCAGTGTCCCAGGATGCGACCCACACCAGTCGACTAACACCCAGGTACCCATTTTACTGATGGGGAACATAGACAACAGGTGGAAAGAAACACGTCCAATGTTTCTACTCTGGCTGGGAATCGAACCCAGGCCCTCACCGGTGTAACAGGCATTTTCTAATTACGGTACAGATTCCAACGTTTCCTTGCTTTTTAATGATTTTACAATAATTACAAATATGCTGCACCCAAACTAAACTTATTAATGGGCATTATCTGGCCAAATAATGAATCAGTCATTAAATATTTAAAATATATATTTCTTCTTCAGTTACTAAATATATTTAGTAACTTAAGAAGAAATACACATTTTAAATTATTTTTTTTTCAACAAGTCGGGGGTCTCCCACCGAGGCAGGGCGACCCAAAAAGAAACAAAAATCCCCAGAAAGAAAATACTTTCATCATCATTCAACACTTTCACCTCATACATAATGAGTCTTCGCAGAGGCGCTCAGATACGGCAGTTTAGAAGTCCCTCCAAACTGTCAATAACCCAAACGTCTCCTTTAAAGTGCAGACATTGTACTTCACATTTCCAGGACTCAAGTCAGTTGTGCTCCTGAACACTTCACTTTCACTCTGTCATCATCTAGATACGAGACAAGTTATTGAACGTCTGAACCTATGTAATAGAGAATCTTACGAAATTATTAGAACCATTCCAGGGTGCTGGAAATTGGTTCAGCAACTTTAGTGTGATATCATAACTCGTTAATGCAACTTTAGTGTGATATCATAACTCGTTAATGCAACTTTAGTGTGATATAACTCGTTAATGAATTGGAATTATGTACAACACCTGGGCGTCCTTATGTGCAACACCTTGGCTTCTTTATGTGCAACATCTAGGTGTCCTTATTGACTAGACGTTTCACCTGTGCAGCAGCCTTTTTTAATCTAATTTCTTAGGCAAAAGGTGAAGAAAGTTGTGTAGCAGAAGTAATAGATATATCACCTTTTAATCAAGACTAGGACAGAGACACCTTGAAATTACATCTCTTTTAAGTCTCGTCCACGCTGATGTCAACACTAATAATACTTCACTATTTTCTGTACCTCTCTGTAGCTTTCTCTGTTCCTCATTCATAAATTTCTTGGTATTTTTTACCTTTCATCTAATGATGCATAACTGGTTAGTATATTCATTACTCAAGTCAATATGACTTGAGAACAGAACTGATGTGTTAGCAAATACTGAAATGTAATTGTGAAATGGAACAGTTTTAAATATAAGTACATTTTATAACCTGGTAACATTACACATCTGAAATCAAGTTTAAAGGGTAAATACAGCCGTTTTTCTCCCCTCGCCTCTCCAGAGCTACAGACTGCTATACTTCCTTTTGGGAGCGTATAAAATCGCTTTAAATCATTCAGGAGCTTCAAGTCAATTTCATTATATTGACAACATCAGCCAAGTTGCTTCACTATCCTGTCACTTATAAGGCATTACTTAATCTGTTTTGGTCCCAGTATGGAAGCTTATATGTCGTTTTATACTGGAATACTTGGTTTTCTAGAGTATCTTGTTTCTAGCTTATGTTGATGGTTTTGTTCACCAATCCAGTAGCCCAGCTGGTAGTGATGCTTTTGTCTTACAAAGTGATGGATCTCATAATGAAATTGGAGCACGCATCAATAACTGGGCTTCTAACTTCAAACAGAACTGTTTGCCATACTCATTGCTCTCAAATGCGTCCCTGTATCTAAAGTTGACATTTTAATTGCAACTGATTCCCTATCATCCATAAATACTCACTTCTCCTTAATTATGAACTGTGGCATGCTTGTGTCAGAAGCCAGACACAGGTCTGGTAGGAATGTAAGCAGTGGACAGTTTGCAAGTTGATGGAACGTCGAGTAAATAGACGTTTGGTGTGGTACTTAGAGACACAATAGCCTCTCCACTAGTCAATTTGGCTTTCTTAAGAGCCGCTCAACTAATGACCACCTTACTCCGCTTAAATACCTATGTTCGAAATGCCTTTACTAGTAGCCACTCAATTATGGCATATGACACTACTTGGAGATACAACATCTTGGCCCAGGCTCATTCTTTAGACCTCTGAGGCAGTCTGCCACTTTTCCTTCAAAACTTCTTATGTGAGAGACATTTCCGTGTTCAGGTTAATAATCCGCTTAACCCGGACTTTGTTCCAGCTGATGGTGTCCCTCAGGGATGTGTCCTTAGCACCACTATTTTCCTACTAGCTATAAATGATCTGGCCTTTGTTCTGCCATCTAATATTTGGTCATCACTTTATGTTGATGATTTTGGTATAACTTGTGCAGGGGCTAACTACCGTCTCGTAACAGCCTCATTCCAGAACGCTGTCAACGGTGTTTCCTATTGGGTCACTACGCATGGGTTTAATTTTTTTTTTGGTGCTAAAATGCGCCAAATTACTTTCACCAGATACACCATTGTACCTGTATGGCTGCCGTACCCATGAACGAATACGACTATCCTGGAAACCTCACATTATCTCCTGAAAGCAACTTGCCAGATCCTGCTAAACCACCTTAAAACCTTCGCTCATTTTTCTTGGTGGGCGGATCGTCGAACTCTTCGTTGACTGCATTCAGCCCTAATTTTATCGAAATTAGACAATGGCGACCATCTATGACTCAAGAAATCGTAATGACACGATTGTAAATAAACCATACCCCCGGCCGGGATTGAACCCGCGGTCATAGAGTCTCAAAACTCCAGCCCGTCGCGTTAGCCACTAGACCAGCTAGCCACAATAAGATTCATCCAACTAGGTATATTTCTACACCATAGGAAAGTTAGCACAGGCACCTCTGTGACCACAAATGCAAGTTTTTACAGACGAATCTCCAGCTAGCGTGGCCGTGACGAACTCTAGCTCAAGTCCCTTCACTGCCGTCAACATGACTCAAGAAATCGTAATGACGCGATTGCAAATAAACCATACCCCCGGCTAGCTGGTCTAGTGGCTAACGCGACGGGCTGGAGTTTTGAGACTCTATGACCGCGGGTTCAATCCCGGCCGGGGGTATGGCGACCATCTATATTTTGTGGCCTCTCCCGCAACTCTTTCTAAACTTGATCCCATCCATCGTCACGGATTACGTTCATGTCTAGGTGCTTGTCGCTCCTTCCCTGTCATGAGCCTATATGCAGAGACAGATGTTACATCCTTGAATGATCGCTATGATGCCCATTGCCTCCGTTATTTTGTTCGCTCTCATGACCTTCCACATACAGGAAAGTAACGGAAGTTAGTAGAAATCCATTATTTGTTCACCGCCCCTATTTACACAGTCCTTTTCTCTTCGTCTTCACTCGCTCTTTACTTCTCTTCAGTTGCCCCTTTACATGTTCATTTGGCATCTAACTTTTCTTTCTTCCCTTGGGAGGTTTCGACAGTTCATGTCTGTTCTTCCCATTGTGGTGTGCGAAAGCATAAAAACTTAGAGTGGCTTCTTGCTCACTTTTCTCAACCACTTCGGGTCTCATTATCATGCCGCTGTACACTTATGGTTCTAAATCCTCTGACGGTGTCTTGTTTGTTGCAGTGTTCCCTGACAGCATTGTACGAGGTCATTTATTACACTCTGCTTGCATTTTTTACAATTGAACCGTATGCATTTCTCATTGCAATTATCCGTATTACATCCAGGCCTATCTCAACGTTTGTGGAAGCCTCGGACTCCTTTAGTGCTTTGCAAGTTTTAAAACAAATATTAATTCTCCTCATCCACTAGTTCATCGTATACAACTTTGGTTTCGCCTCATTTCTAGCAAAAACAAAGAAATCGTTTCTGCTGGATCCCTGGTCAATAGAAGACGAAAGGCCAAAAGCACACAAATATATTTAAGATACTGTATGTCATGTATGAATACTGTATCCTCAGCAAAATACCTCATTCAACTTACAATATTTCTAAGCAGAATCTTTTCTAAGCACGTTCGTTTTTGGCATTCACCAGGTTATTGACAAGTCTAATACATTCAGGTAAAGGAATTCCCAGGTGAATTCTACGTCTTAAGTTTTTTTTTTTTTTATTTTATTTACACATCAGCCGTTTCCCACCAAGGCAGAGTGCCCCGAAAAAAGAAGAAACACTTCCATCGCCACTCACTCCCTGTCTTGCCAGAGACATTACTACACTACAGTTCAAAAATCGCAATATATCTCCACCTCACCTACAGAGCCCAAGCACTGTTTTTCTCACCTCCAAGACTCAGGTCCGGCGAACCGGTTTCACCTATGCTTCATACTCATGTAAGTGTGTTCGTACCACTATATTCTCATACATTTCTCTCTTTGCTTCCCTGCATAACGTTCTTTGTCTTCATAGACTCCTCAGTGCACCTTTGTCCCCTCATCAGTTTTATGGTTCACATCATCTTTCATAGACCCAACTTGTCGAAAAGGTACGTGAGCTTAGGGATGCATGTGTACCTAGCGAATAGATATAAGGCATTATGGGCATCAATGTTACTTACCTAGTTTCCATCCGTTTGAGGCTAGAGCTTTTTTATTAATCTCATCAACGTCATTAGGCCCAAGTGAGGTTCCAGTGAGAGTGCACTCAGTAAGATCAACAACTTTGAGACTGCTCGGCAGCACGGACTTGTTTGATGAAGTGATTGATGGAGGAAAATAGTTCGTATTTCAAATGATTTAGGGCTAGACCAGTATTCTCCCCTGCCTCTTTGATAATTCTGAGGTCTTACAGAAGGGATTTTGTTGTATTTGCTAGTATGCCATCACCCAAGAGTATACTGAGCTCATTGGCCAGGTCCTCTGTGACTTGTTTCATAGCCAAACAGAAACGGAGATCGGCGAGAGGGTCTCTTCTAAGAGAAGTTTCAAGTCACTATTGTAATAAGTGGATAAATGAGTAAAGTGTAAAAGTGGTCATGAACTGTTCTGAGCACAATGTTTCTTTTAAACGCATTGAAAGGAATTTTTATAATTCAGTTTGATCAAGAATTTGTGGAATGTGATGTTAGTAATGCAATTACGTGCTCCATGAATTGCAACTGTCTTGGTCTCTCTCTGTTCGCTGCATCATGGTGCACTGTTCTCACTGTTGTCCTGGTAGCAAGGTGGCAGTTTGTTGCCAACGGCAGTGGGTTCAATTCTTCCATCCTTCTCTTTTAGAACACAGAAGTATGTATAAAAATCAGAGACCTAGCAGTCTCAAAAACACCACCAGCGAGGCAGATATAAGCAAAGCCAGTGAACTCTTGACAAGCGACGCTCTGCAGTATCCCCAACTGCATAGCTGAGTATTTGTTTGATGTGATGTGGCCTTAATCTCATGAAACCGTCAGCAGATCCTGGAAGGAAGGATATGGTACCTTTATACACTTCTGTTTTTTGAAATGTGAAAGTTCTACTCCAGTCGTGGTGTCCTGAGGATCATCGTTGGTGTTATGTACTCTGGCCGAGTGTTTGTCTTGTAGGACTCCTGGTGTGGTGGAGCCTCTGGCGCTATTGTTCATTTCTGGTGATTAATGTTACTGAACCTACAGTATTCCATTCCCCTATTTTCTTGCTGATTTGTGCGTTCATTTTAAGAACATCGAGAGAGTACTGACTTAAACCTCTTTTGCGGGAGTTTTTCATACGGAGATGAAGGCGGACAAGAGTATTAACATCTCTGGAGCATTCGTTTATTTTTGCCCTGATGGCCGATGTTCCTAGAGCTTTGTCCCGCTTGCGTGAAACAGGTACAGCCAGGCAGTTACTTGTTAGGTAAGACACATATGCAACAGTTAGGTATCTTTATTTCGAAACGTTTCGCCTACACAGTAGGCTTCTTCAGTCGAGTACAGAAAAGTTGATAGAAGCAGAAGATACTCGAAGACGATGTAATCAGTTCATCACCCTTGAAGTTTTGAGGTGGTCAGTCCTTCAGTCTGGAGAAGAGTATTGTTCCATAGTCTGAAACAATATGGAGTTGAAGTGACAGGATGGAGCCTTATATAACGCCAGGAGGTGAGATGTAGGCCACTAGTAGAGGTAAGAATGTTGTCGTTGGAAGGTCAGGTCCCTCTCATATCCAGTCATTCTCACTAGTAGAAGTTGAAAAAGTTGATTTCAGGTCTGTACCAAGATACCCTTGTGTTGCAGTGTCTGACAGAGTGAACATTCAAATGGGCTGATTACATCGTCTTCGAGTATCTTCTGCTTCTATCAACTTTTCTGTACTCGACTGAAGAAGCTGCTGCTAGGGAATATTAGTCCTTGTTCTCTAATGTACATAGACCTGAGTTGTAGTTGTGCTTGCTCAGAGTTCACTCTCCTTTGTATACGCGGCATGTGCCATGCCTCCCTCCAGTGTCTCTTTGACGACCTTGGCTTACAGAAACCTGCCTGTCATCCTCAACATCATCCATTGGCAGTTTCAAGGGCTAGGCAAGACTTTCCTGGGAAGTACTTGGGAGGACTTCTTGAAGAAACTGAGGGTGGTAGTGGTAGGGATCCGTGGCTGTAATGATAGTGTCCTGGAAGCTGGCGGTAATCACTTTTCTCCCGAAGCCAGGAGATGAGTTTACATAGATATATAGATAGACCTTTAATTATTTGAATGGAGATTGCTCATTTTTTCAATTAATACTATCCCAAGATGGGTTATTATGACACGGAATTGAGCCTTACCGAGGAAAGACTGGCTTAACTTTTTATTTCGTCTTTAGATAAAAATCATTAAAAGCTATCTTGTTTATGCATGTAAAAGAACGAAACTACAAACCGCTATTCATGTGCTCTTAAATGCTGTAGCATCAACATTAATTATTGCATAATGCTTAAGGCAATAAGTCATTAACAATCTTGTACAATATTTCAAATAAAAACACGATATTCTTAGTGATGGCTGCAAATTAAGAAATCGTAAGTTAATAATCCGACGATATAAATTTATGCAGGTTAAACACTGTAATAAGAATTTCTGCAAACTAGCTTCAAACACAGTATGAGAATATGATTGGAATCTTATAAATATACCAACAATCAATTTAGGTAAATAGATATATTTGCAATATTGCAAATGTGTTTATTTATCAATACTATTTAATGGATCTTTAAGGGGAGAGGGAGGGAGACAGACATAGACACAGACGGACTGTGGCATGCAAAGAGTATGTTACAATTTATTCGGCATATGTCACACTCCCATATAGGCTGCCTTCCAACAAGCGAACCGGCTGCTAAGGGTTTAACGATCAATAGGGTACCCATAGTTAAATCAGTACCTTCTACCTACCTGGAGTCTACCTGAAGGGTATTCCAGGGATCAACGCCCTCGCTGCCCAGTCCACGATCAGGCCTCCCAGTGGATCAGGGCCTGATCAGCCAGGCTGTTGCTGATGACTGCACGTAGTCCAACGTACAAACCACAGACTGGCTGATTCGGCATAGGCAAGCCCACCAAAGCTGAAGCAACGTGGTTCACTTGCGGTCAGCATTTGGCAGACTTGCCTACCTGCTGGTTGAGTACGGTGCACTCTCTCTGGCTTTTGCTTTGCCATCTGTCACCATCATGTACACTTATTATTATTCCATCTGTACATAGTGTACGTATTTGTATGTAGTGAGTGAAGGTAAAATATACATTATACTCTATCTGCTGAGTTTTTGTTCCAAACCCCATTACGACCAGGTCACAGACCATTCATAACCTGTGTAGGTAATACAGACAGACACAGATACAGAGTACTATGGATCCTTGCAAATCTACATCTACCACTATTATTTCTACAACAACTACTACGAAATAAAATACTACTATGATTACTACTCAGAATGGCAAGCTTCTCAATGATTTTCGGAGTTAAATAACATTTAATCTCTAAATTGAATAAGGAGATTAACTTTTGGAACTAAGCAGAGTTCTGCCGATAATAGTGAAGATACAAAGAGTGTCTTTTCTCGTCACCTCTTTACCTCTAGTGTAATCCAGTTATATTGCAATGTATTTACCTTTTTATAAACGTATTACGACAGGTTGATGGAGGGTCAGTTGTTACACAACTCAGCTTCAAGACATTGTTGTTGGGAATGAGGTTGTGCTTTTTTTTTCTTTTGTTTGATTAATTAAATAACATAGCGCATTACTAAGCGAACAGTATAGATGATAATGGAATGTCCGACCTTGATGGTGTAGTGACAAATGAATGTAATCAAGTAATAATTATATAAATAGTTTTTCATTGTTAGGTATATATGTATCATCCTCCTCCGTGTACTGAACTCTGTAACTTTGTTTTACTCTCCTTGATGATGTCTTAAAATACAGTTGAAAGCTTGAAGCTTTGCTTTACCCTCTCTCGTTCGACAGTATTATTTTATTCCACATTATTCTACGAATCAGTAAATACTGTACAGAATAAAATATCTCTTCGCTTGTTACGTAAATTATCGTCAATGTAAATAGAATTTCTATCCAATTTATGGATGAGTTTGCACTATATTTTAAAAAAAATTATTAAGCCTCCAACAGTTCCCCTGCTCTCCCATGTCAGTCATCATCGCCAACAAAAGTGGGCGCCAATTGGAGTCCCTCGGGACAAACGAGGCGGTTGAGCGGGTCTTCTAACGAGGCAATTAGTGGTTGACTCAATTAGGTAATTAGGTAAGACGACGAAGAATAGAGGACGTGACCTGGTCCTTGATGACCTGTTCCTGGGGTCGCCTGCCACAAGGTAGATTGACTAGGGATATCTATCCTTGTGCTGGTCTTGATCATCTGTTTCTGGGATGACCTGCCACAACACAAACTGGCAGAGTTATTTATCCTTGCATTAGCCTTTATAACCTGTTCTTGGGGATGCATTGTGCAACATAAACATGCAGGGGGTTATTTATTCTTCCGCTGGCCTAGATCAGCTGTTCCTGTGGTCGTATGTTGCTAGAGAGACAGGCAGGGGTTATCTATCCTTGTGCCATCCTGGCTCACGTGTTCCTGGGGTCGTCTACCAGAAAATAGAAAAGTCTTTCTGACGATTTATTTAAAATCACTTGTGCTCATGTCTGAAATGGTGTGCTTTGTTCAAGGCTCTTTTCAAGGCTTGAAAACACACAGATATCGTATATTAAATTCACAGAGGTAACGAAATAATTTTTAGTAATGTATCAAAGCATTTGAAATGTACCTGAGGAAAAACGAGATAATATAGTGTACATGGACATTACATAAAAATGCAATCTCCAATTTGCGTATCACCATCAATAAAGAGCAGCGATGTCATAGGCACAACTGCAAAAGACTGAGCCAGAATTTATTGTCCAAGGCTCTTTAACCTACTGCTAGCCGATGTAAGAAATATTGCATTAATAAATACAATTATTTTCGAAAGGAAACTAGACCTCCACCTGAAATAATTACCAGATCAGTCAGGATGTGATGAACATGTAGGCCTGTAGGCCTAGTTGATCAGGAAGTAAACAGTGAAATCTAGTCTCAAGTATTGCTTAGCAAAGTAGAAGAATGGAAATCGAAATTTCTCTTTATGTAATTAAGTAAATAATTTACGTTTTGCCATCTATGTTTATTTGCACATCATTCTACTCGTCAATTCTGTTGTGCTGTACTTTCATCTTGCTCTCTCAGTCCTTCCTTTGTATTTGTCTCTATTTACCTTTATTATTCTAGTGACTTCCGTTGTGTCTATTTCTCTTTCTATTAAACTCTGTAAAATGTTTATATCTTACCGTCCAATCGATTCATACAAATTCATATACATCAGAATCCGTCGCAGTGCTACCCTCTCGATTTTCAACAAACTACAAAACCATTATATAATAAAAAAATAATGATCGTTATCTATTTTTCATATTGAATACAGAATTATTTCGACTCAACAATACATTGTTTATTTTAAAGCAAAATTTATTTCTTTAGTGTACTGTATTGTGCTAATAAATTTTACCTTCATGATTATGCCTACATTTTGTGTACATTTATATTGTTTATTTATATTGTCTGAGAATCAAGTGACCTATAGGTGAGGCTTGAAGCCCAGGGCTTGGGCAGAGAACCTTTGTTTCTCGCTGCATCATTCCAGTAATAGGGGACTGTATAGCCCCTGTGGCTTAGCGCTTCTTTTTGATTTTAATAATAATCGCTGCATCATTTTCCAGGTGAATTTTGGCCTCCAGCACAGTTTTAGCTTCAGCAGTTTTGACAGGTAGATTGTTCTATATTTTTTTGGAGACTTTTTTTTCTGTTTTCTCTCCTGCGCTGCAATTTGGTTACATTAAAGTTGTTTTTTCTTGCTTGTATCGCGTTGAACGTTTTTAATAAGCGGTCGAGGCTAACGTAGCTAATTTTTTCGGCGTTTTTAATGGCGACAAGAAAGAACGACGACCTCCCGCCTGAACAACTGGTTGAGGCCAACCAGTTCCTCAGTGCTGTCCTCAGACAGGAGACATACATAACCAGAGCAATGTTCTCAGACAGGAGGCATACATAACCTGAGCAACGTCCTCAGACAGGAGGCATACTTAACCTCAGCAATGTCCTCAGACAGGAGGAATACATAACCTGAGCAATGTCCTCAGACAGGAGGCATACATCCTTACTGCTGCCCTTAGACGCGAGACATACATAACTTCAGTATTATCCTCACACTGGAGGCATACATTACCTCAGTGTTATCCTCACACTGGAGGCATACATTATCTCAGTGTTATCCTCACACTGGAGGCATACATTACCTCAGTGTTATCCTCACACTGGAGGCATACATTACTTCAGTGTTATCCCCACACAGGAGGCATACATTACCTCAGTGTTATCCTCACACTGGAGGCATACATTACCTCAGTGTTATCCTCACACTGGAGGCATACATTACCTCAGTGTTATCCTCCCACTGGAGGCATACATTACCTCAGTGTTATCCTCCCACTGGAGGCATACATTACCTCAGTGTTATCCTCACACTGGAGGCATACATTACCTCAGTGTTATCCTCACACAGGAGGCATACATTACCTCAGTGTTATCCTCCCACTGGAGGCATACATTACCTCAGTGTTATCCTCACACTGGAGGCATACATTACCTCAGTGTTATCCTCACACTGGAGGCATACATTACCTCAGTGTTATCCTCCCACTGGAGGCATACATTACCTCAGTGTTATCCTCCCACTGGAGGCATACATTACCTCAGTGTTATCCTCACACTGGAGGCATACATTACCTCAGTGTTATCCTCACACTGGAGGCATACATTACCTCAGTGTTATCCTCACACTGGAGGCATACATTACCTCAGTATTATCCTCACACTGGAGGCATACATTACCTCAGTGTTATCCTCACACTGGAGGCATACATTACCTCAGTGTTATCCTCACACTGGAGGCATACATTACTCCAGTGTTATCCTCACACAGGAGGCATACATTACCTCAGTGTTATCCTCCCACTGGAGGCATACATTACCTCAGTGTTATCCTCACACTGGAGGCATACATTACCTCAGTGTTATCCTCACACTGGAGGCATACATTACCTCAGTGTTATCCTCACACAGGAGGCATACATTACCTCAGTGTTATCCTCCCACTGGAGGCATACATTACCTCAGTGTTATCCTCACACAGGAGGCATACTTTACCTCAGTGTTATCCTCACACTGGAGGCATACATTACCTCAGTGTTATCCTCACACTGGAGGCATACATTACCTCAGTGTTATACTCACACTGGAGGCATACATTACCTCAGTGTTATCCTCACACTGGAGGCATACATTACCTCAGTGTTATCCTCACACTGGAGGCATACATTACCTCAGTGTTATCCTCACACTGGAGGCATACATTATCTCAGTGTTATCCTCACACTGGAGGCATACATTACCTCAGTGTTATCCTCACACTGGAGGCATACATTACCTCAGTGTTATCCTCACACTGGAGGCATACATTACCTCAGTGTTATCCTCACACTGGAGGCATACATTACCTCAGTGTTATCCTCACACTGGAGGCATACATTACCTCAGTGTTATCCTCACACTGGAGGCATATATAACGAGCTATTTGCTGCCACTTCAGTTACAGCGGCTGGTCCTTCACTGTAAGGAGTTGAACATATGTGTCTTACCTAACAAACTGTAAGGAGTTAGTGTTTCAAGACAAAATGGAAGTACCCAGGTGCCAGACGGAAGTACCTAAGTACCAGACGGAAGTACCTAAGTACCAGACGGAAGTACCTAAGTACCACGTGGATGCACCCGAGTTCCAGGTGGTAGTACCAGATGAAAGCCCTTAAATACCAGACAGAAGTACCCAAGTACCAGACAGAAGTACCCAAGTACCAGACAGAAGTACCCAAGTACCAGATAGAAATACTCAAGTACCAAATAGAAGTTGCAATTTCGAAACTGATTTCCTTTGACTGGATAGAGCAGCTCAATGTAAGGTTAATGAGCCCATATAAATGGAGTTGTAAAAGTTATTGTCGAGCAATTGCTAATATGCAAAGTCCGACTAAACTCGGACCTGCTCGTTAGAGCGAGAACCATTTAAAATGTTGCAGAGTTGCAAATGTTAATAAAAAACAAATAACTATTTTTTAAATTTATGATGCAAATAGACAATATCAAAAACATAAACGGAACTTGTTTCCAAACATTTTGTAAGCATTAAAAAAATAGAAAAAGGAACCAAATAGCAACATAGACACATTGCAATGGGATGCAACTTTCAATTTCAATATTCCTGAGTTTCCTGAGAAAGAACAATCATTCTAGATCACTAATTTTTACAATGAAACTTTATGAAGTAATTTCAATTCTTCTTGATGCATAGATTTACTTTGCATATGTCACAGGAAAATGAGGATGCGACATGATTTTTTTTGTTTTCTGCAATACTAGCATGTAAGTAGCTTGCCTAGCACTGGCCAGTGACCTAGCTGTTTATCCAACCTCACGCTGTCATCTGACTTTTCTGCACGTTGGTACCGCATTCCAGATGGCAATTCCAAGTTTGACAAATCATCCTTACTGTCAACATTGGAAGTACTTGGTGAACCTCTTGGAGTTGTTCTTAAGTTGCTGAGTCTGAACTTTTGTCCTTTGGATCTTGCAGTGATAGATATGTCAAGCCTGAATAGCTTCAGTGGCATGCATTTGGTTTTTAGTGACCGAAAATCACGGCAGTAAAGAAGCCATACATTCACAACAGCAAGATCCAGAACACAGGTGAACAGCCGCATGTACCAACGTTTAGATTTCATTGGTGTTTTGTAAAGATGCACCAACATGTTACTTTCGTCAAAATCTCCTATGTGTGCATTATAGTTTTTGATGATTGCAGAGCACTGGAAGTGGTCTTTCGTCTTGGATTCCTTGTCATATCTTTCAATAATACTCACAGGATTAACCCCCACATCATTTGTCACTAAAGTCACAACTTTGTTGTCCTTCCATCATACAACAAGGATACCATCATTGGTTTTGAAGTCAAAAGTGCCCCTGGGCACATTGTTCTTTTACATTTGTTTGACAGGCATCAGCTCTGGCTTACCACATCTATTATCACGTACTGTTCCAGTGTATCTGCAGTTATACTTGTCTCTTAGCAACTTGACCAAAGGTAGACTTGAAAAGAAATTGTCAGCATAGATTACTGATGTATTTCTTTGATTGAGAGATCTTGCAAGTACCAGAACAATCTTTGAACTTATTGGTAGTTTACTTTCTTTATGTGGCAGCTTTATGGGATGGCTGTCAAAAGTTGGGTTGCCTTGATACATGAGTATATCGTGTATGATTCCATCTTCACTTGCGCGACACAATAGTTTGAAACCCCACTTGTCTGGTTTGTTTTTGATGTACTGCCTTAGGTTTCCAACTGTTTTACTGTTGAAACCAATCATAACTTCATCAGCAGACTGCTTGGGTGTAGCAGGAGCTTTCAAGCAAGCAGTAGTTAGTGAAGTGTAAAGAGGCCTTATTTTGTGGAATCTGTCATTATCCTTCTTTTGTGTGTTACCATTGAAATGAATTGTACGCCTAAGCAACATAAACCTCTTAGATCCCATGACTTCTGAAACCTAGGGTATCTTACTTGCAGTTGCCCAATAGTCCTCAATGGATGGCTGTACAGTAAAACCCATATACAACAGAATACCTGTGAACCTCGTGATTTCTTCAGAATCGGTTCGAAAAGTATTATGTATGTCTTTTTGAGTGACAGGTCCGAGAACACTCGGACCTGCCCCGTAAAGAGATATAAGTACCCTAGTACCAAATTGAAGTACCAAAGTACCAGACAGAAGTACCTAAGTACCAGATGAAAGTATCCGAGTACCAGATGGAAGTACCTAAGTACCAGGTGGAAGTACCCAAGTACAAGACAGAAGTACTCTAAGTACCAGATGGAAGCACCCAAGTACCAGACAGAAGGATCCAAGTACCAGAAGAAAGGACCGAAGTACCAGATAGAAGAACCTAAGTACCACGCGGCAGCATACGAGTTCCAGGTAGTAGTAGCAGATTTAAGTACCCGAGTACCAGATGGAAGTACAAGAGTACCAGACAGAAGTACCCAAGTACCAGACGGAAGTTCCCAAGTACCCGATGGAAGTATACAAGTACCAGATGGAAAGACTCAACTACCAGACTGAAGTACCCAAGTACCAGACGGAAGTACCCAAGTACCAGACGGAAGTACCCAACTACCAGACGAAAGTATCCAAGTACCAGAAGAATGGACCCAAGTAAAAGATGGAAGTAATTAAGAAACAAGTGGATGCAGTTTAAGGTACTTGCCGCACTCATGGGAAGCCCAGCTGGTGAAGGTACCTACAGCACCGGTGGGAAGCCCAGCTGGTGAAGGTACCTACAGCACCGGTGGTAAGCCCAGCTGGTGAATGTACCTGCAGCACCAGTGAGAAGCCCAGCTGGTGAAGGTACCTACAGCACCGGTTGGAACCCAGCTGGTGAAAGTACCTGCCGCACTGGTGGGAAACCCAGCTGGTGAAGGTACCTACAGCACCTGTGGAAAATACTGTACATATTTTCCAGAAATACAGTAGTTATATGTAAATAGATGGCCATACTGTATTTAAAAGAATTATATTATGGAAAATGGGAAACTGGACCTGCGCCTGCGCAGACAGGGGGAGTCGCCATTTTGATTGAATTGAATAACACGTTGTGAATAATGGGAAGAATTTTTCCTGCTCTAGAGGTTAAAATCGGGCGGACACCTCTCAAATAGGAGGCGAAATTGTTGGATGTGCATTCCTGCATAATTTGAGAATCAGGCGACAGGACAGCTCCAGGAACCTCAAATAAGTCTTATGTTGTAACCTGGCCAGTGTTATTTTCGTAGATAGACAGTGAGGTTTTCATTCACAGTTAAATTGGTGAGTGATTTTTAAGATATTCTCCTTCTGTTATGTAATTGTGTATATATATAACCATTTATTATTTTCAATATACAGTCCACAAATTTACATATTTACCAGCATTCCTGGTGATGTATATTTCATTTAATTAATAGGTCCAGAGAAACTTGTGGATATGACAGTGGTAGGTATCGAAGGGCGACATTTTTTGCGACCTAGGTGTCCCAAATTCCTACTTGTCTAACTGATAAATAATTATCTTTGTTCATTTACTATTATGTACATAATGATACATTCAGATAAATGCAATTTTCCAAAGCACCGGTGGTAAACCCAGCTGATAAAGGTACCTACAGCACTGGTGGTAAGCCCAGTGGGTGAAGGTACCGACAGCACCGGTGGGAAGCCCAGCTGGTGAAAGTACCTACAGCACCGGTGGTAAGCCCAGCTGGTAAAGGTACCTACATGTAGCACAGGTGGTAACCCCAGCTGGTGAAGGTACCTTCAGCACCGGTGGTAAGCCCGGATGATGAAGGTACCTGCAGCACTCGTGGGAAGTCCAACTGGTGAAGGTACCTACAGCACTCGTGGGAAGCCCAGGTGGTGAAGGTACCTAAAGCACCGGTGGTAAGCCCAGCTGGTGAAGGTACCTGTAGCAACGGTGAGAAGCCCAGTTGGTGAAGGTACCTTCAGCACTGGTGGGAAACCCAGCCGGTGAAGGTACCTACAGCATCGGTGGGAAACCCAGCTGGTGAAGGTACCTACAGCACGGGTGGGAAACACAGCTGGTGAAGGTACCTGCAGCACCGGCGGGAAGCCCAGCTGGTGAAGGTACCTGCAGCACTCGTGGGAAGCCCAGGTGGAGAAGGTACCTGCAGCACCGGTGGGAAGCCCAGGTGGTGAAGGTACCTGCAGCACAGATGGGAAGCGCAGCTGTTGAAGGTACCTGCAGCACCGGTGGGAAGCCCAGCTGGTGAAAGTACCTGCAGCACCGGTGGGAAGCCCAGACGGTGAAGGTACCTGCAGCACCGGTGGGAAGCCCAGCTGGTGAAGGAACCTGCAGCTCCGGTGTAAAGCCCAGCTAGTGGAAATACCTATAGCACCAGTGGGAAGCCCAGCTGGTGAAAGTACCTGCAGCACTCATGGGAAGCCCAGCTGGTGAAGGTACCTGTAGCACCGGTGGGAATCCCAGCTGGTGCAGGTACCTGCAGCACCGGTGGGAAGCCCATCTGGTGAAGGTACCTGTAGCTCCGGTGTAAAGCCCAGCTAGTGGAAATACCTACAGCACCGGTGGGAAGCCCAGCTAGTGAACGTACCTGCAGCACTCGTGGGAATCCCAGCTGGTGAAGGTACCTGCAGCACCAGTGGGAAGCCAAGCTGGTAAAAGTACCTGCAGCACCAGTGGGAAGAGCAGCTGGCGAAGATACCTGCAGCACCGGTGGGAAGACCAGCTGGTGACGGTATCTGCAGCACTCGTGGGAAGACCAGCTGGTGAAGGTACCTGCCGCACTCGTGGGAAGCCCAGCTGGTGAAAGTACCCGCAGCACTCATGGGAAGAGCAGTTGGTGAAGGTACCTGGGGCACTCGTGGGAAGCCCAGCTGGTGAAAGTACCTGCAGCACCGGTGGCAAGCCCAACAGGTGAAGGTACCTGCAGCACTCGTGGGAGGCCTAGTTGGTGAATGTAAATACAGCACCGGTGGGAAGCCCAGGTGGTGAAGGTACCTGCAGCACCGGTTGGAAGCCCAGCTGGTGAAGGCACCTGCAGCACCGGTGGGAAGCCCACCTGGTAAACGTACTTCCAGCACCGGTGGGAAGCTCAGCTGCTGAAGGTACTTGCAGCACCGGTGGGAAACCCAGCTGGTGAAGGTACCTGCAGCACTCGTGGGAAGCCCAGCTGGTGAAGGTACCTGAAGCATCGGTGGGCAGCCCAGATGGTGAACGTACCTGCAGCACTCGTGGGAAACCCAGCTGGTGAAGGTACCTGCAGTACCGGTGGGAAGGTCTGCTGGTGAAGGTACCTATAGCACCGGTGGGAAGCCCAGCCAGTGAAAGTACATGCAGCAACGGTGGGATGCTCAGCTGGTGAAGGTACCTGCAGCACTCGTGGGAAGCTCAGCTGGTGAAGGTGCCTGCAGCACTCGTGGGAAGCCCAGCCGGAGAAGGTACCTGCAGCGCCGGTGGGAAGCCCAGCTGGTGAAGGTACCTGCAGCACTCGTGGGAAGCCCAGCTTGTGACGGTACCTGCTGCACTCGTGAGAAGCCCAGCTGGTGAAAGTACCTGCAGCACCGGTGGGAAGCCCAGCTGGTGAAGGTACCTGCAGCACTCGTGGGAAGCCCAGCTGGTGAAGGTAAATAAAGCACCGGTGGGAAGCCCAGCTGGTGAAGGTACCTGCAGCACCGCTGGGAAGGCCAGCTGGTGAAGGTACCTGCAGCACTCGTGGGAAGCCCAGCTTGTGAAGGTACCTGCAGCACTCGTGGGAAGCCCAGCTGGTGAAAGTAAATACAGCACCGGTGGGAAGCCCAGGTGGTGAAGGTACCTGCAGCACTGGTGGGAAGCCCAGTTGGTGAAGGTATCTGCAGCACCGGTGGGAAGCCCAGCTGGTGAAGGTACCTGCAGCACTCGTGGGAAGCCCACCTTGTGAAGGTACCTGCAGCACTCGTGGGAAGCCCAGCTGGTGTAGGTACCTGCAGCACCAGTGGGAAGCTCAGCTGGTGAAAGTACCTGCAGCACTCATGGGAAGCCCAGCTGGTGAAGGTACCTGGGGCACTCGTGGGAAGCCCAGCTGGTGAAAGTACCTGCAGCACCGGTGGCAAGCCCAACAGGTGAAGGTACCTGCAGCACTCGTGGGAGGCCCAGTTGGTGAACGTAAATACAGCACCGGTGAGAAGCTCAGCTGGTGAAGGTACCTGCAGCACCAGTTGGAAGCCCAGCTGGTGAAGGCACCTGCAGCACCGGTGGGAAGCCCAGCTGGTAAACGTACCTGCAGCACCGGTGGGAAGCTCAGCTGGTGAATGTACTTGCAGCACCGGTGGGAAACCCAGCTGGTGAAGGTACCTGCAGCACTCCAGGGAAGTCCAGCTGGTAAAGGTACCTGCAGCACTCGTGGGAAGCCCAGGTGGTTAAGGTACCTGCAGCACTCGTGGGAAGCCCAGCTGGTGAAGGTACCTGAAGCATCGGTTTAGCAGCCCAGGTGGTGAAGGTACCTGCAGCACTCGTGGGAAACCCAGCTGGTGAAGGTACCTGCAGTGCCGGTGGGAAGGTCAGCTGGTGAAGGTACCTATAGCACCGGTGGGAAGCCCAGGTGGTGAAGGTACTTGCAGCACAGGTGGGAAGCCCAGCTGGTGAAGGTATCTGCAGCACCTATGGGAAGTCCAGCTGGTGAAGGTACCTGCAGCACTCGTGGGAAGCCCACCTTGTGAAGGTACATGCAGCACTCGTGGGAAGCCCAGCTGGTGAAGATACCTGCAGCACCATTGGGAAGCTCAGCTGGTGAAAGTAAATACAGCTCCGGTGGGAAGCCCAACTGATGAAGGTGCCTGCAGCACCAGTGGGAAGCTCAGCTAGTGAAAGTACCTGCAGCACCGTTGGGAAGCTCAGCTGGTGAAAGTACCTGCAAGACCGGTATGAAGCCCAGCTGGTGAAGGCACCTGCAGCACCGGTGAGAAGTCCAGCTGTTGAAAGTACCTGCAGCACCGGTGGGAAGCTCAGCTGGTGAAGGTACCTGCAGCACTCGTGGGAAGCCCAGCTGGTGAAGGTACCTGCAGCACTCGTGGGAAGCCCAGCTGGTAAACGTACCTGCAGCACTCGTGGGAAGCCCAGTTGGTGAACGTACCTGCAGCACCGGTGGTAAGCCCAGCTGGAGAAGGTACCTGCAGCACTCGTGGGAAGCCCAGCTGGTGAAGGTACCTGCAACACTCGTGGGAAGCTCTGCTGTGGAAGGTACCTGCAGCACCGGTGGGATGCCCAGTTGGTGAAGGTACCTATAGCACTGGTGGGAAGCCCAGCTGGTGAAAATACCTGCAGAACTCGTGGGATGCTCAGCTGGTGGATGTACCTACAGCACTCGTGGAAAGCCCAGACGGTGAAGGTAACTGCAGCACCGGTGGGAAGCCCAGCTGGTGAAGGTACCTGCAGCAAAGGTGGGAAGCCCAGCTGGTGAAGGTACCTGCAACACCGGTGGGAAGCTCAGCTGGTGAAGGTACATGCAGCACTCGTGGGAAGCCCAGACGGTGAAGGTAACTGCAGCACCGGTGGGAAGCCCAGCTGGTGAAGGTACCTGCAGCAAAGGTGGGAAGCCCAGCTGGTGAAGGTACCTGCAACACTGGTGGGAAGCCAAATTGGTGAAAGTACCTGCTGCACCGGTGTGAAACCCAGAAGGTGAAGGTACATGCTGCACCGGTGGGAAGCCCAGCTGGTGAAGGTGACTGCAACTCCTGTGTAAAGCCCAGCTGGTGAAGGTACCTGCAGCACCGGTGGGAAGCCCAGCTGGTAAAAGTACCTGCATCACCATTGGGAAGCCCAGCTGGTGAAGGTACCTGCAGCACCGGTGGGAAGCCCAGCTGGTGAAAGTACCTGCAGCACCGGTGAGAACCCCAACTGGTGAAGGTACCTGCAGCACTCGTGGGAAGCCCAGCTGGTAAACGTACCTGCAGCACTCGTGGGAAGCCCAGTTGGTGAACGTACCTGCAGCACCGGTGGTAAGCCCAGCTGGAGAAGGTACCTGCAGCACTCGTGGGAAGCCCAGCTGGTGAAGGTACCTGCAGCACCGGTGGGAAGCCCAGGTAGCGAAGGTACCTGCAGCACCTGTGGGAAGCCCAGCTTGTGAAGGTACCTGCAGCACCTGTGGGAAGCCCAGGATGTGAAGGTACCTGCAGCACTCGTGGGGAGCCCAGCTGGTGAAGGTACCTGCAGCACCGGTGGGAAGCCCAGCTTGTGAAGGTACCTGCAGCATCTGTGGGAAGCTCAGCTGGTGACGGTACCTGCAGCACTCGTGGGAAGCCCAGCTGGTGAAGGTACCTGCAGCACCGGTGGGAAGTTCAGTTGGTGAACGTACCTGCAGCACCGGTGGTAAGCCCAGCTGGAGAAGGTACCTGCAGCCCTCGTGGGAAGCCCAGCTGGTGAAGGTACCTGCAGCACAGGTGGAAAGCTCTCCTGGTGAAGGTACCTGCAGCACCTGTGGGAAGCCCAGCTGGTGAAGGTACCTGAAGCACCGGTGGTAAGCTCAGCTGGTGAAGGTACCTGCAGCAGCGGTGGGAAGCTCAGCTGGTGAAGGTACCTGCAGCACCGGAGGTAAACCCAGCTGAAGGTACCTGCAGCACCGTTGGGAAGCCCATCTGGTGAAGGTACCTGCAGCACCGGTGGAAAGGTTTGCTGGTGAAGGTGCCTGCAGAACCGGTGGGAAGCCCAGCTGGTGAAGGTACTTGCAGCACCTGTGGGAAGCTCAGCTGGTGAAAGTACCTACAGCACCGGTAATAAGCCCAGCTGGTGAAGGTACCTGCAACACCGATGGGAAGCCCTGCTGGTGAAGGTATATATAGCACCGGTTTGAAGCCCAGCTGGTGAAGGTACCTACAGCACCGATGGGAAGCTCAGCTGGTGAAGGTACCTACAGCACCGGTGGGAAGCCCAGCTGGTGAAGGTATCTACAGCACCGGTGGGAAGCCCAGCTGGTGAAGGTACCTACAGCACCGATGGGAAGCTCAGCTGGTGAAGGTACCTACAGCACCGGTGGGAAGCCGAGCTGGTGAAGATACCTACATCACCGGTGGGAAGCCCAGCTGGTGAAGGTACCTGCAGCACCGGTGGGAAGCCCTGCTGGTGAAGGTACCTACAGCACCGATGGGAAGCTCAGCTGGTGAAGGTACCTACAGCACCGGTGGGAAGCCGAGTTGGTGAAGATACCTACATCACCGGTGGGAAGCCCAGCTGGTGAAGGTACCTGCAGCACCGGTGGGAAGCCCAGCTGGTGAAGGCACCTATAGCGCTGATGGGAAGCTCAGTTGGTGAAGGTACCTAGAACACCGGTGGGAAGCCCAGCTGGTGAAGGTATCTACAGCACCGGTGGGAAGCTCAGCTTGTGAAGGTACCTGCAGCACCGGTGGGAAGCCCAGCTGTAGGTTCCTACAGCACCGGTGGAAAGCCCAGTCGGTGAAGGTACCTACAGCACCGGTGGGAAGCCCAGCTGGTGTAGGTACCTGCAGCACCGGGGGGAATCCGAGCTGGTGAAGGTACCTACAGCACCGGTAATAAGCCCAGCTGGTGAAGGTACCTGCAACACCGATGGGAAGCCCAGCTGGTGAAGGTACCTATAGCACCGGTTTGAAGCCCAGCTGGTGAAGGTACCTACAGCACCGATGGGAAGCTCAGCTGGTGAAGGTACCTACAGCACCGGTGGGAAGCCCAGCTGGTGAAGGTATCTACAGCACCGGTGGGAAGCCCAGCTGGTGAAGGTACCTACAGCACCGATGGGAAGCTCAGCTGGTGAAGGTACCTACAGCACCGGTGGGAAGCCGAGCTGGTGAAGATACCTACATCACCGGTGGGAAGCCCAGCTGGTGAAGGTACCTGCAGCACCGGTGTGAAGCCCAGCTGGTGAAGGTACCTACAGCACCGATGGGAAGCTCAGCTGGTGAAGGTACCTACAGCACCGGTGGGAAGCCGAGTTGGTGAAGATACCTACATCACCGGTGGGAAGTCCAGCTGGTGAAGGTACCTGCAGCACCGGTGGGAAGCCCAGCTGGTGAAGGCACCTACAGCGCTGATGGGAAGCTCAGCTGGTGAAGGTACCTAGAACACCGGTGGGAAGCCCAGCTAGTGAAGGTATCTACAGCACTGGTGGGAAGCTCAGCTTGTGAAGGTAGCTGCAGCACCGGTGGGAAGCCCAGCTGAAGGTTCCTACAGCACCGGTGGAAAGCCCAGCTGGTGAAGGTACCTACAGCACCGGTGGGAAGCCCAGCTGGTGTAGGTACCTGCAGCACCGGTGGGAATCCGAGCTGGTGAAGATACCTACATCACCGGTGGGAAGCCCAGCTGGTGAAGGTACCTGCAGCCCCGGGGGAAAACCCAGCTGGTGAAGGTACCTGCAGCACCGGTGGGAAGTCCAGCTGGAGAAGGTACCTTCAGCTCCGGTTGGAAGCCCAGCTGATGAAGTTACCTACAGCACCAGTGGGAAGCCCAGCTGGTGAAGGTACCTACAGCACCGGTTGGAAGCCCAGCTGGTGAAGGTTCCTTCAGCACCGGTGGGAAACCCAGCTGGTGAAGGTACCTGCAGCACCGGTGGGAAGACCAGCTGTTGAAGATATCTGTAGCACCGGTGTGAAACCCAGGTGGTGAAGGTACCTGCACCACCGGTGGGAAGCCCAGCTGGTGAAGGTACCTACAGCACCGGCGGTAAGCCCAGCTGGTGAACTTATCTGCAGCACCGGTGGGAAGCCCAGCTGGTGAAGGTACCTGCAGCACCGGTGGTAAGCCCAGCTGGTGAAGGTATCTGCAGCACCGGTGGGAAGCCCACCTGGTGAAGGTACCTAATCGAAGTCCAAACGTACATGCGTATGGGTCCTGATCAGCAGAATGCATGTACCTGTGAAGGTGTCTTCACAAAATACAACTTCAGCAACAAGAACATCAACTGGGACCAGGTAAACCATGTCCTAAACGAAACATGTTGCGAAGATATCTTGAATGACATGAATCCAAACCAGTGCCTTGAAAGGATCAACTTCCTGGCAGCTGAAGCATGTTCTAGGCATATTCCCCTAAGAAAGAAGAAGAGCAGGAGTTAACTGGAGAGAGAAAGACGCTCCCTCTACAGAAGACGACGAAGAGTCACTGAGCTCCTCAGGAGTGCTAGAATATCTGATACACGAAAGGAGGCGCTGACCAAGGAAGTGGAAACTATCGAACTTAAGTTAAATGACTCTTACAGGAACCAGGAGAGACAGGAGGAGCTTAAAGCTATTAGTGAAATTGAAAGAAATTCAAAATATTTCTTTTCATATACCAAAAACAAGGCAAATACCACATCTAGTATCGGGCCCTTACTCAGACAGGATGGGACTTACAGAGATGACAACAAGGAAATGGGTGAAATATTGAAATCCCAGTACGACTCTGTGTTTAGTGACCCACTAATCGGTCTGAGGATTGACGACCCAAATGATTTTTTCATGAATGAGCCTCAAAACTCCATAAATGTATGCCAGATTTCCGACATTACCCTAACTCCGATAGATTTCGAAAAAGCCATTGACAACATGCCCATGCACTCAGCCCCGGGCCCAGACTCGTGGAACTTTGTTTTCATTAAGAACTGCAAGAAACCCCTCTCGCGTGCCCTAAGTACACTATGGAGGAGGAACTTGGACATGGGTGAAATTCCACAGTCACTTAAAACAACGGATATAGCCCCACTCCATAAAGGTGGCAGCAAAGCATTAGCTAAGAACTATAGACCAATAGCTCTGACGTCCCACATCATAAAAATCTTTGAAAGAGTGCTAAGAAGCAGGATTGCAAATCACCTGGATTCCCAAAATCTGCACAATCCAGGGCAACATGGGTTCAGGGCAGGTCGCTCCTGCCTCTCACAACTACTGGATCACTATGATATGGCCTTGGATGCACTGGAAGAAAATCAGAATGCAGATGTAATATACACAGATTTTGCAAAAGCATTTGACAAATGCGATCATGGTGTAATAGCCCATAAAATACGTGCTAAAGGAATAACTGGGAAAGTGGGGAGATGGATCTTCAACTTCCTAACAAATCGAACACAAAGAGTAGTGGTCAACAGAGTTAAATCGGAGGCTGCCATAGTGAAGAATTCTGTTCCACAAGGCACAGTACTCGCCTCCATCTTATTCCTTATCCTCATATTAGACATAGACAGAGATATACATCACAGCACCGTATCATCCTTTGCGGATGATACTAGGATCTGCATGAGGCTGTCATCTGCTGAGGACGCAACGGTAAACAATATGATGTTCAATGAGGACAAATTCCAACTACTCCGTTATGGAAAACTGGAGGAGATAATAATTAGAACAGAGTATACTACAGACTGGCCATACAATAGAGCGGAAAAATAATGTAAGGGACCTGGGAGTAGTAATGTCTGAGGATCTCACTTTAAAGGATCACAACAGTGCCACGGTCGCACGTGCAAAGAAAATGATAGGATGGATAATGAGAACGTTCAAAACGAGAGATGCCAAGCCCATGATGATCCTTTTCAAATCACTTGTTCTCTCTAGGCTGGAATACTGCTGTACATTAACATCTCCATTCAAAGCAGGTGAAATCGCAGATCTAGAGAGTGTACAGAGATCCTTTTACTGCACGTATAAGTTCTGTCAAGCACCTTAACTGCTGGGAACGCTTGGAAGCACTTGACTTGTACTCGTTGGAACGCAGGAGGGAGAGATATATCATAATCTACACTTGGAAAATCTTGGAAGGAATGGTCCCAAATCTGCACACAGAAATCACTCCCTACGAAAGTAAAAGACTGGGCAGGCGATGCAAAATACCCCCAATAAAAAGTAAGGGGCGCCATTGGTACACTAAGGGAAAACACCATAAGTGTCCGGGGCCCAAGACTGTTCAACAGCCTCCCATCAAGCATTAGGGGAATTGCCAATAAACCCCTGGCTGCCTTCAAGAGAGAGCTGGACAGATACCTAAAGTTAGTGCCGGATCAGCCGGGCTGTGGCTCATACGTTGGACTGCGTGCGGCCAGCAGTAACAGCCTAGTTGATCAGGCCCTGATCCATCGGGAGGCCTGGTCATGGACCGGGCCGCGGGGGCGTTGATCCCCGGAATAACCTCCAGGCAACCTCCAGGTAACCTCCAGGTAACCTCTAGGTAACAGCACCGGTGGTAAGCCCAGCTGGTGAAGGTACCTGCAGCACCGGTGGGAAGCCCAGCTGGTGAAGGTACCTGCAGCACCGGTGGGAAGCCCAGCTGGTGAAGGTACCTGCAGCACCGGTGGTAAGCCCAGCTGGTGAAGGTACCTGCAGCACCGGTAGGAAGCCCAGCTGGTGAAGGTACCTGCAGCACCGGTGGGAAGCCAAGCTGGTGAAGGTACCTGCAGCACCGGTGGTAAGCCCAGCTGGTGAAGGTACCTGCAGCACCGGTGGGAAGCCCAGCTGGTGAAGGTACCTGCAGCACCGGTAGGAAGCCCAGCTGGTGAAGATACCTGCAGCACCGGTGTGAAGCCCAGCTGGTGAAGGTACCTGCAGCACCGGTGGGAAGCCCAGCTGGTGAAGGTACCTGCAGCACCGGTGGGAAGCCCACCTGGTGAAGGTACCTGCAGCACCGGTGGGAAGTCCATCTGGTGAAGGTACCTGTAGCACCGGTGGGAAGCCCAGCTGGTGAAGGTACCTGCAGCACCGTCATGAACGCCCTCAGGTGGTCATGGAGGTCATGGGGGTCATGGAGGTCATGGGTAACATGAGAGTCATGGAGATCATGGGGGTCATGGAGGTTATGGGAGTCATGAGGGTTATGGGGGTCGTGGCGGTTATGGGGGTCATTGGGGTCATGTAGTTCATGGGGGTCATTGGGGTCATGGAGGTCATGTGGGTCATGGGGGTCATGGGGGTCATAGGGGTCTTGGAGGTCATGGGGTCATGGGGGTTGTGGGGGTCATAGGGGTCTTGGAGGTCATGGGGTCATGGGGGTCATAGGGGTCTTGGAAGTCTTGGGGGTCATGGAGGTCATGAAGATCATGGGGGTCATGTAGGTCATAGGGGTCATGGAGGTCATGCAAATCATGGGGGTCATGGAAGGTCTGCGAAAGCTAATGCTATAGTGAAATTATTATTATAATTAAAAAGAAGCGCTAAACCACAAGGGCTTTACAATGCTATAGTGAAGGAATAGGTTGGAAATTTCACCGAAATGTAAATATTTCACATATGAGTAATTTTAATTGAAAGATTTTCTTAAAATATGGTTATATTACGTGTGTGTGTGTGTGTGTGTGTGTGTGTGTGTGTGTGTGTGTGTGTGTGTGTGTGTGTGTGTGTGTGTGTGTGTGTGTGTGTGTGTGTGTAGCCCTTTCACGTACCCAGTGCACTTCATAAATGACCTCTGTGAGTCATTCATTGCAAGGAATCGTGGAGACTCGAACCTTCGTACGGAACGCAGAATATCCAATGTATTGGAGGAATCCTTAGATCCCACTACCCAGACTTTCTCCTCAAAGACTGCGTAACAAGCTCCGTCAAGAACTTTTTTGCCGGAATCCTCGAACAGCCGGAAGACATCTTTGAGAGATTCATTACAAAAAAAAAAAAAAAAAAAGCAAAGGAAAGGTGCAAGAATAGGCTCTTGATGCAAGGAGTTTGAACTAGCATCCCAGCATCCTACTATCTGAGTTTTCTGAAATTAATAATAATAATAATAATAATAGTAATAATTAGGGAAAATATAAGGATCAGTCCATAATAAAGTACCATTGGGAGAAGCAATATAAAATATAAGACAAAATTTATTATGCATTATATACATAGGACATGACTTGACGATAGGAAAGAGATCTTCATCCAAGGAATTAAAGCCATTATCACCTTCCTCGAAACAAGATTGATTGTTTACCTCCTCCCTCCTGTTCTCCGTACAATGACTCATGAACGCTGACACAAACTTCTCCCATGTTAGGACTGATTTCTGATTTTCACGAGTAACGGATTTCTGACTTTTCCACTTAAATTTATTTTACTGATTGATAGATACATTTCTTCCACATACGACGACGAAAAAAAATTGGCCTAAACCTATCTTAGAAACCTGACCCATACACAAATAACCCGCACATAGAAGAGAGGAGCTTACAACGACGTTTCGGTCTGGACCATTTACAAAGTCACACTAACGAGAAGTAGAGCAGTAGTAGAGAAGTAGGCAGGAAGTGGTAGTGGTAGTAGTAGTGGTAGTAGTAGTAGTAGTAGTAGGAGTAGTGGTAGTAGTAGTGGAGGTGGAAGGAAATAGTAGTGGGGAAGTAAGAAGGAGGAGCCAGTCAAATACTAAGAAAGAGGAGCACTGCAAGGAAGCTGGTGCCCACAGAGGGTCAGAGCAAGAACACAGAGGAGGGGGGAGGGAATAATAAAAAATAAATAATGAAGGAACAAAAACACAAGGAAGAAGACAACCCAGAGGAGAAAAAGTAAAGAGGAAAGGGGAAGAGAGAGAAGAAGAAAAAGGAGGAATCAGATTAGGTCACGGGTGTTCTGAAGTTTGGAGCATTTTACAATGTAGTGGGAAAGGAAGGCATGTACAGAGACGAAGCCAGGACTAAAATTCATACAAGGAAAGCTGTATATTAGGGAGGAGTCAACCTGACGGCGACTGTTGAAGTTGGAAGTAGGGTAGACAGTTTAAGCAGACCAGTCAATTGGACGGCTGTGATCTCTGATGTGACAGAAAAGAGCATTGTTAGTGTCGACAAGCCTAACACTACTTCTGCGCTCCCTAATTCTGACAGAAAGACATCAGCCAGTTTATCCAAAGTATTGAAGAGACAGAAGGAACAAGGAAAAGAGTAGACACCAGGAGCATCAGTAAGGGGAGGAGAGGTATGAACGAGATTAGTGCGAAGAGTGTTAGTCTGGCGGAAAATAAGTTTGATGTCTAAGGAACGGAGAGAGTTGTCGAGATTAGAAAGACCGGAAATGTAGGGAAGGCAGAGGACAGAAGAGCTCCCAGGAGTAGAGAGTTTGGGAGAGAAGAAATTACTTCGAGCACGCGAGAAGGCAGAGTCCCATTTCATAGACTCTGCCTTCTCATTTATTAATGAGACGTTTCACCTACCTACGGCTTTTGGTATTTTCAAAGCAGAAAAGGTCCTTCCTCTGTATCATTATTGTTGAAGTAGGTGTTCAATGATACAAATCTTAAGAGACTGAACAAATATATGTATTGTCGCCACTTTATTCTAAGGTCTTGATGAGAGCCTTAGTATATTAAATCATCCTAATTATCTACGCGCTCTCAGTATCTGTATTGGTGAACATTTACACAGCTTGAAGAACAGGAATGCAGAGGTAGGTTGTTTGCCGTTCTGAAATTTTCTAAACAGGTTTCCAACTCCTGCCGTACTAAACCTTTTAAAATATTTACAAGTCCCAGAGAGAACCTCTCCATTGATCGCAGACTGAGTCTACCCATAAGAAGGTCAGCGAAGTCCATCACTTATAATCTACGTACATCTGACAATGGAGTAGCGATACGTACCACAAAAACTGTTACAGAAATCACCATGTCTCCCTACCTAAGAACACAGTCGCAGCAGGCATAATTAGTATTCCCTGTGGAGGATGTGATCGCGTACACATAGGAGAAACAATGTGGGAATTGGGCACCTGACTAAATGCACACAGATACAAGAGAACTGACTTCACAAAATATTCGTGTGTGATACGCAGAAGCACACATGCATATCGTCAGAACTCTAAACAAGCGCATCTCCTGCCCAGATTAATCAGCAGGGAACAGCTACTCTTGTCTTTATCATCATCAACCAGACAAAAGCAAGTGCATTTTAACTTGACCATTCTTTAAAACTAAACTCAAAATGATAAACACAAATTACCAGGAGGTGACTTCGTGATCCAGGTCATATCCAGTGTTACATGTCAGCTTTAACCTCGCCCACCACTTGACTCCACTACTGATATATATGTTGCTAGTTGTAATGTTTCATGTGTCTGGTAAAACCTTGTGAAGGTGACATGTTGAACTAAAAATGGTCTAAGTCGGACCGAAACGTCGTCATAACTTTGCCGGTTGTGTAAACATCATTTTTACTATGTTCCTAACCCTTTAAACATTTGTTTAGAACTTATGTTGCCCAATAACAATACAAGGACTCCTTTAAATAAAATTCAGTAGCGCTAAAAATTTGAACCCGATAAGAAGAATGATTCTCCAGTTATCTCATGGAAGTTATTTATATTCGTATATATTTGCAAATTTTTACTAACACAGACTAAACCTTAAGCATAAAATTCTTAACAATTGAAGTCGTTCAGAGTAGGCATAGCAAAGATATTTAAACAAATAAATTGTTAAATTTCCACCCAGATGCTTCAGTAACAATCCCTGGAAACGAAATAAAATCATGAGCAATGTAAAATTAACAGTAAGTCATCCATTCCTGTGATTAGTTGCATGAACTTTTCCCTAGTCACAGTACATCAGCATTGAAAATTTGAAGTCTATCGGATAAGGCGTTCTCGAGGTATAAACAAAAACTTCAGAGGGAGATATGAATTATGTTGCAGATAATATTCCGAAAATGTTAAAAATTGTGGTATTATATGGCTCACTAATATTTAAAAAAAAAATAAGAAACACCATTAAATACAGAATATTCAAT
>NC_091308.1:43107040-43245587 GCF_038502225.1 Cherax quadricarinatus | reverse complement strand
CAGAATATTCAATATTTCTTATTGTTTGTTTTAAATTTTCCCTTCACATCGATCATAAAAAAAAATTAGTGTCTTTAAATATAGTGGCAAACTGGCACCTACACAACTCAAAATCAATACAAAAAAAAATTCGAATTAAGACAGACAAGGTCTATGGGTTTGAAGAGCTATCAAAAAAGGCAGTGCCCAGTTACTAGATAAAAACAATTTGTTAAATAAAAATTGGAAAAAAAACTTAGGCAGGTCAAAACCAGACTTTCTTTTAGAAAAATTAACAATCACTAAAAGTTTGAAGTGAATCAGGAAGGTGAGTTTTCTGTTATTGCTCGAATTTCAATGATTCCAAGTATTTAACTTTGTTAGTAAATTGCCAAACTTGCATAAACAGAGACCAAATTTTAGGATATATCTTGAAAATAGATGCATTAGGCCTTTAAAAATTGAAGCCGTTCAAAAGGGTTATACTTAAAAATATTTAGCGTGTTATAATGAATTTTATTAACTATTTCACACAAAAATTTAGCAAAAGTATACCTACGTTCTTCAGTAACATTCTCCTTCCAGTATTTAATGTTAGAAGTTAATCAGAAGAAACTTTTAAAAGCAATCGGACCATTCCTTGAACTCTGGAAATGGGCCACATGACAGTGATCATAGTCATATCACGGGCGGGATTGAACCCGCGGTCAGAGTCTCAAAACGCCAGACCGTCGCGTTAGCCACTGTCTGGAGTTTTGAGACTCTCTGACCGCGGTTTCAATCCCACCCGTGGTATGGTTTGTTTGCAATCGTGTCATTACGATTTCGTGAGTCAGTGATCATAGGTTACTTTCGCAAGTCATACTTCCATCAACCCTCCACTGGCTCAAGAATCCAGCATTGCTAAATTTAAATAAATCGGATGAGGTGTTCGTAATAAAAGAAAGTTTAGACAAAGAATCAATATCAGGGAAGACAAATAAATGTACCCTTCACGGGTACGTAGTAAATATTCCCCTTATGAGTTTGTCACTCTTCTAGTTTCTAGGTAAGTGAGCAGAGTAATTTTACAATGACTTTTCTTGTTCTGTGTTGAACTTTTAAATGTGCTAAAATATTTTTGTGAATGTGTGACTTACATGCGTCGATGTAGTTAACCAAACCATACCCCCGGCCGGGATTGAACCCGCGGTCATAGACTCTATGACCGCGGGTTCAAACCCGGCCGGGGGTATGGTTTGTTTGCAATCGTGTCATTACGATTTCTTGAGTCATGTTGACGGCAGTGAAGGGACTTGAGCTAGAGTTCGTCACGGCCACGCTAGCTGGAGATTCGTCTGTAAAAACTTGCATTTGTGGTCACAGAGGTGCCTGTGCTAACCTTCCTATGGTGTAGAAATATACCTAGTTGGATGAATCTTATTGTGGCTAGCTGGTCTAGTGGCTAACGCGACGGACTGGAGTTTTGAGACTCTATGACCGCGGGTTCAATCCCGGCCGGGGGTATGGTTTATTTGCAATCGTGTCATTACGATTTCGTCGATGTAGTTGTCAGGGTGATTTTACAGCCAGCACATTTCTGACTTGGTTATATCAAGGGCATCAACTGTGACACTACTGTCCCATCCCATAACCTAAGGAGATTTCCTTGTGCCTCTAGTCTCATAAAATTGTAGATAAATAGCTTAGAAAACCGACATGGAACTCACAGCTTCTAGATAAGTGGGGTGAGACAGTAGGCTCGCAGATGGTACCAATGATAAAATCAACTCACAGTTGTGCTAGTTGTGAAATCACGCAACGGGGCTCAGTGGAAAAGAATTGAGCCCGGTATTACAAGGACCATGGTTTACCTCTTCATCCATTCTTCTCTTTATTCACTGATAATCACTCATTACAACTTATAAAAAATAAATGGGAACAATACCATGACTGGAACAATACACAATTATCCCGCACTTAGGACGGCGCTTCAGTCCGACTTGGGTCATTTACTAGCCACAAAGAGAAGCGTAAAAGGAAAGAAGAAAAAATATAGCGAGGAGGGAAGAAAATGGTAGAACTGAAGGAAGTAGTAGTAATAATGTTGTAGTAGTAATAGTAGTAGTGGTTGCAGTAGAAGTAGTATTAATAGTAGTCAGTAGTAATGGTGATAATAGTAGTAGTAGTAGAAGTAGAAACAGTTTAACAGGTATTACAACCCAAGATTCCAAATGGCTTGTTATCCTGGGTGTAAAGGGAGCAAAATAAACACAGTAGAAAAGTTTTGACTTATATTATCCGTCACCAATTTAGAACAACAATATGTACACTATATACACTATGTACAGTGATAGGTATTAGTGCACTCCACGGTAAGCAAGGCAGAATAGAAGCCACAAGAGAGCAGACCGTGTTCAGCCAGCTGTAGAATGGGAATGACAAGGGCAGACAGGAGAGTGGTACCCACATAACCTCTGCGATTGCCAAAACCATCTTCATATTGGCTGGAACCTGGTTACTAGTTGAACGACGGGGCCCCATCGTCAACTCTTAGTCACCTGGTTCGCTGGTTGGGGGAGATAGCCTGTAAATGAGGGTGTGTACATGCGCCGAATAAAGGTTACGTACTCTTTGCATGCCACAACAGGGATAGCGGTCCCAATGTAAAGGTAGTAATGGTAATGAAAAGAGGGACACGAAGTGGAATCTTAGATATGGAAGTAATAAAGGTAGTAACAGTAGTAGAAGTATTGGAGGTAGTCTAAGGAACAAGAGAAAAGAGCACTGCAGGAGAGCAAATGTCCCACGGGGGTAGGACACTGCTGGACACAGCCCCATAGGCCAGAACCCACGGGGGTAGGACTAAATATCTGCTGGACACAGCCACATAGGCCAGAACCCACCTAGGCAAAAAACTGGAAATGAAATAAAAATGTAGGAAAGGTGAAGAGGTAGGAAGAGGAGGAGAAAAAGATCACGTTATATCACAGACTTCTGAAGCTGGGAGCATTTGATAAAGTAATGGGAAAGAAAGGCATCTACAGAGACAAAGCCAGAACCAAGATTCATGTTAGGAATGCTGTGAATAAGGAATACTTCAACAAAACGGCGTCTAGAAGAAGCGTAGACAGCTTTCACAGATGACCAGTTATGAACATTAATGTGTAGCTAATATACAGAGAAGCGCATTGTTTTTGTCTGCAAAGTTAACACTTCTTTTGAATTCTTTAAGTCTCCAAGGTATTGGGAGTGACAAGAGGAGCAGGAAATGGAGTAGACTCCAGAAGCAGGAAGAGACATACGAGCAAAATTACTACGAAGAGTACTAGTATGGCGAAAAGAAAGTTTGAAGGTCTAAAAACGAAGAGTTTAGATAAGACTTAGGAGACTGGAAATAAAGGGGATTCAAAGATAGGAGATTTCTCAGAAAAGAATTCGACATGTGACTAGACAGAGTTTATAAAATTAAAAAGGTAACTTAATACCTGAACACATTCACTTCCTTCATGCTCCCTCCCTCCAAAATTGAATATCAGACTAGAGGGAGGGAGTATGGTGGAAGTGAATGTGTTCAGACATTTGGGAATGGACGTGTCGGTGGATGGGTATATGAAAGACGAGGTATTCCATAGAGCTGATGAAAGGAAAAAAAGGTGAGTGGTGCATTGAAGTATCTGTGGAGACAAAGAACCGTGTAACTAGTGTGAAAGGAAAAGAATGTGGAGCCATCGGGTAAACTATAATAGTTGCATCCTTAGTTACATAATCTTCGAGGTGTATCCCGCAGTGGTTACTTCATTAGCTGACTATAAAGTGACCAGTCCAATAGGCCTGGAGATGTGTAGTTTAAACTGACCAGTCCAGTAACTAACAATTAATGGGGTGGAACTTGCACAAAAAGTAGACTAGTGATCTTGTGTAACTTCCGTGTCCTAGAGTCTAGGACAAGGAAGTTACCCACCGTCTAGGACCTAGACGGTGGGTAACTGACTTTACTGAACAAGGTTCTTGTTTATATAGCCTCTGACTCATGTTATACACAACATGACTATCATGTTTTATAAAAGAAGAGTATTATGTCGCTCTCCATCATTGAACTATTGGGAACAATGACCCTCACTTCTTCCTAGTTAAGTAAATGATTTCAAGCTAATGTGGTTAAAAGAAACATTCAACTCTTGGGGCGTCATAAATGAATACTGATGTGTCGTAAGGCTCCTTGTAGAGACTTCTCATTACCTCTCTATTTGACTGTCCCCATATTCGTAGAGCTAATATTAGCAGTAAACCGTTTCAGTGTTACAGGTAGAATAGCTAAGTTTTTATTGTAGGGTAAATCTAGCACATTTTTCCTAGAAAACGACTCATAAGGATCAGTCTTATAGTTTCTTAAGGCTGCTAATAGGGATTTCTCTACGCGATATTACCACAAACCTAAGATGTTCCAAGGATATCTAACAGTGTGTTTACCTGGAGTTTACCTGGAGAGAGTTCCGGGGGTCAACGCCCCCGCGGCCCGGTCTGTGACCAGGCCTCCTGGTGGATCAGAGCCTGATTAACCAGGCTGTTGCTGCTGGCTGCACGCAAACCAACGTACGAGCCACAGCCCGGCTGATCAGGAACTGACTTTAGGTGCTTGTCCAGTGCCAGCTTGAAGACTGCCAGGGGTCTGTTGGTAATCCCCCTTGTGTGAGAGGGTTTAAATAAGGACAACTAATCCACACATCAAAGAGAATGTGATCTGGTACATCCTTCACAATTGTCCTCAGTTGTTGGGGTTTCAGGGCTAATTTTTTTTTTTTTATGATCGAAATAGACTGGAATCAGAGCTGCAAAGCAACATAACTCATAAATCACAGCTACAAGGCAACATAACTCATAAATCACAGCTACAAGGCGACATAACTCATAAATCACAGCTACAAGGCAACATAACTCATAAATCACAGCTACAAGGCAACATAACTCATAAATCACAGCTACAAGGCGACATAACTCATAAATCACAGCTACAAGGCAACATAACTCATAAATCACAGCTACAAGGCAACATAACTCATAAATCACAGCTACAAGGCAACATAACTCATAAATCACAGCTACAAGGCGACATAACTCATAAATCACAGCTACAAGGCAACATAACTCATAAATCACAGCTACAAGGCGACATAACTCATAAATCACAGCTGCAAGGCAACATAACTCATAAATCACAGCTACAAGGCAACATAACTCATAAATCACAGCTACAAGGCAACATAACTCATAAATCACAGCTACAAGGCAACATAACTCATAAATCACAGCTACAAGGCAACATAACTCATAAATCACAGCTACAAGGCAACATAACTCATAAATCACAGCTACAAGGCAACATAACTCATAAATCACAGCTACAAGGCAACATAACTCATAAATCACAGCTACAAGGCAACATAACTCATAAATCACAGCTACAAGGCAACATAACTCATAAATCACAGCTACAAGGCAACATAACTCATAAATCACAGCTACAAGGCAACATAACTCATAAATCACAGCTACAAGGCAACATAACTCATAAATCACAGCTACAAGGCAACATAACTCATAAATCACAGCTACAAGGCAACATAACTCATAAATCACAGCTACAAGGCAACATAACTCATAAATCACAGCTACAAGGCAACATAACTCATAAATCACAGCTACAAGGCAACATAACTCATAAATCACAGCTACAAGGCAACATAACTCATAAATCACAGCTACAAGGCAACATAACTCATAAATCACAGCTACAAGGCAACATAACTCATAAATCACAGCTACAAGGCAACATAACTCATAAATCACAGCTACAAGGCAACATAACTCATAAATCACAGCTACAAGGCAACATAACTCATAAATCACAGCTACAAGGCAACATAACTCATAAATCACAGCTACAAGGCAACATAACTCATAAATCACAGCTACAAGGCAACATAACTCATAAATCACAGCTACAAGGCAACATAACTCATAAATCACAGCTACAAGGCAACATAACTCATAAATCACAGCTACAAGGCAACATAACTCATAAATCACAGCTACAAGGCAACATAACTCATAAATCACAGCTACAAGGCAACATAACTCATAAATCACAGCTACAAGGCAACATAACTCATAAATCACAGCTACAAGGCAACATAACTCATAAATCACAGCTACAAGGCAACATAACTCATAAATCACAGCTACAAGGCAACATAACTCATAAATCACAGCTACAAGGCAACATAACTCATAAATCACAGCTACAAGGCAACATAACTCATAAATCACAGCTACAAGGCAACATAACTCATAAATCACAGCTACAAGGCAACATAACTCATAAATCACAGCTACAAGGCAACATAACTCATAAATCACAGCTACAAGGCAACATAACTCATAAATCACAGCTACAAGGCAACATAACTCATAAATCACAGCTACAAGGCAACATAACTCATAAATCACAGCTACAAGGCAACATAACTCATAAATCACAGCTACAAGGCATAACTCATAAATCACAGCTACAAGGCAACATAACTCATAAATCACAGCTACAAGGCAACATAACTCATAAATCACAGCTACAAGGCTGCAAGGCAACATAACTCATAAATCACAGCTACAAGGCAACATAACTCATAAATCACAGCTACAAGGCAACATAACTCATAAATCACAGCTACAAGGCAACATAACTCATAAATCACAGCTACAAGGCAACATAACTCATAAATCACAGCTACAAGGCAACATAACTCATAAATCACAGCTACAAGGCAACATAACTCATAAATCACAGCTACAAGGCAACATAACTCATAAATCACAGCTACAAGGCAACATAACTCATAAATCACAGCTACAAGGCAACATAACTCATAAATCACAGCTACAAGGCAACATAACTCATAAATCACAGCTACAAGGCAACATAACTCATAAATCACAGCTACAAGGCAACATAACTCATAAATCACAGCTACAAGGCAACATAACTCATAAATCACAGCTACAAGGCAACATAACTCATAAATCACAGCTACAAGGCAACATAACTCATAAATCACAGCTACAAGGCAACATAACTCATAAATCACAGCTGCAAGGCAACATAACTCATAAATCACAGCTGCAACAACATAACTCATAAATCACAGCTACAAGGCAACATAACTCATAAATCACAGCTACAAGGCAACATAACTCATAAATCACAGCTACAAGGCAGCGTAACTCATCATACAAGGCAACATAATCACAGCTACAAGGCAACATAACTCATAAATCACAGCTACAAGGCAACATAACTCATAAATCACAGCTACAAGGCAACATAACTCATAAATCACAGCTACAAGGCAACATAACTCATAAATCACAGCTACAAGGCAACACAACTCATAAATCACAGCTAAAAGGCAACATAACATAGCTCATAAATCACAGCTACAAGGCAACATAACTCATAAATCACAGCTACAAGGCAACATAACTCATAAATCACAGCTACAAGGCAACATAACTCATAAATCACAGCTACAAGGCAACATAACTCATAAATCACAGCTACAAGGCAACATAACTCATAAATCACAGCTGCAAGGCAACATAACTCATAAATCACAGCTGCAAGGCAACATAACTCATAAATCACAGCTACAAGGCAACATAACTCATAAATCACAGCTACAAGGCAACATAACTCATAAATCACAGCTACAAGGCAACATAACTCATAAATCACAGCTACAAGGCAACATAACTCATAAATCACAGCTACAAGGCAACATAACTCATAAATCACAGCTACAAGGCAACATAACTCATAAATCACAGCTACAAGGCAACATAACTCATAAATCACAGCTACAAGGCAACATAACTCATAAATCACAGCTACAAGGCAACATAACTCATAAATAGAACATAAAAAACCAGGCAGCAAGAATCCTGTCTTTTGTGCCTTTCTGGTTGCCGGAGAGCGACCCTTAAGACGTTTAAAAATAAGGTGGTAATCCGCTTGGCTGACAGTGGTAAGAGAGGCGCAACCCACAACTCCCTTGTTAAGTAAAAATACATACGTTGAACTAATGTAGAGCTTCGTAGAGTTGTTACAAACAACTCTACGAAGCTCTACATAATACATAGTGGTAGTAATACGAGATCAAAAATCTTTAACACTGAAGAACTCTGACTACTGAAAATGATTATAGTAGTAGTAGCAGTATTAGTAGTGGTAATAGTAGTGGTATTGGTAATAACAGCAGTAGTAGTAATAGTAGTAGTAACAGCAGCAATATTAAAAGTAGTGGTAATAGTAGTGGTATTGGTAATAACAGCAGTAGTAGTAGTAGTTGTAGTAGTAACAGTAGCAGCATTAGCAGTAGTAATAGTAGTGGTATTCGTAATAGCAGTAGCAGCAGCAGTAGTAGTAGTATTAGTAACAGCAGCAGCATTAGCAGTAGTAGTAATAGTAGTGGTATTGGTAATAGCAGAAGCATCAGCAGTAGTAGTAGTAGTAACAGCAGCAGCAGTAGTAGTAGTAGTAATAGTAGTGGTATTGGTAATAACAGTAGCAGCAGCAGCAGTAGTAGTAGTAGTAACAGCAGCAGCATTTGCAGTAGTAGTAATAGTAGTGGTATTGGTAATAACAGTAGCATCAGCAGTAGTAGTAGTAGTAACAGCAGCAGCACTAGAAGTAGTGGTAATAGTAGTGGTATTGGTAATAGCAGTAGCATCAGCAGTTGTAGTAGTAGCAGTAGCATCAGCAGTTGTAGTAGTAGTAGTAGCATCAGCAGTTGTAGTAGTAGCAGTAGCATCAGCAGTTGTAGTAGTAGTAGTAGCATCAGCAGTTGTAGTAGTAGCAGTAGCATCAGCAGTTGTAGTAGTAGCAGTAGCATCAGCAGTTGTAGTAGTAGTAGTAGTAGCATCAGCAGTTGTAGTAGTAGTAGTAGTAGCATCAGCAGTTGTAGTAGTAGTAGTAGCATCAGCAGTTGTAGTAGTAGCAGTAGCATCAGCAGTTGTAGTAGTAATAGTAGCATTAGCAGTTGTAGTAGTAGTAGCATCAGCAGTTGTAGTAGTAGCAGTAGCATCAGCAGTTGTAGTAGTAACAGTAGCATCAGCAGTTGTAGTAGTAGTAGCATCAGCAGTTGTAGTAGTAGTAGTAGTAGCATCAGCAGTTGTAGTAGTAGTAGTAGCATCAGCAGTTGTAGTAGTAGTAGTAGCATCAGCAGTTGTAGTAGTAGTAGTAGCATCAGCAGTTGTAGTAGTAGTAGCATCAGCAGTTGTAGTAGTAGTAGCATCAGCAGTTGTAGTAGTAGCAGTAGCATCAGCAGTTGTAGTAGTAACAGTAGCATCAGCAGTTGTAGTAGTAGTAGTAGCATCAGCAGTTGTAGTAGTAGTAGCATCAGCAGTTGTAGTAGTAGTAGTAGCATCAGCAGTTGTAGTAGTAGTAGTAGCATCAGCAGTTGTAGTAGTAGTAGTAGCATCAGCAGTTGTAGTAGTAACAGTAGCATCAGCAGTTGTAGTAGTAGTAGTAGCATCAGCAGTTGTAGTAGTAGTAGCATCAGCAGTTGTAGTAGTAGTAGCATCAGCAGTTGTAGTAGTAGTAGTAGCATCAGCAGTTGTAGTAGTAGTAGTAGCATCAGCAGTTGTAGTAGTAGTAGCATCAGCAGTTGTAGTAGTAGTAGCATCAGCAGTTGTAGTAGTAGCAGTAGCATCAGCAGTTGTAGTAGTAACAGTAGCATCAGCAGTTGTAGTAGTAGTAGTAGCATCAGCAGTTGTAGTAGTAGTAGCATCAGCAGTTGTAGTAGTAGTAGTAGCATCAGCAGTTGTAGTAGTAACAGTAGCATCAGCAGTTGTAGTAGTAGTAGTAGCATCAGCAGTTGTAGTAGTAGCAGTAGCATCAGCAGTTGTAGTAGTAGCAGTAGCATCAGCAGTTGTAGTAGTAACAGTAGCATCAGCAGTTGTAGTAGTAGTAGCATCAGCAGTTGTAGTAGTAGCAGTAGCATCAGCAGTTGTAGTAGTAGTAGTAGCATCAGCAGTTGTAGTAGTAGTAGTAGTAGCATCAGCAGTTGTAGTAGTAGTAGTAGCATCAGCAGTTGTAGTAGTAGCAGTAGCATCAGCAGTTGTAGTAGTAATAGTAGCATCAGCAGTTGTAGTAGTAGTAGCAGCATCAGCAGTAGTAGTAGCAGTAGCATCAGCAGTTGTAGTAGTAGTAGTAGCATCAGCAGTTGTAGTAGTAGCAGTAGCATCAGCAGTTGTAGTAGTAGCAGTAGCAGCAGCAGTTGTAGTAGTAGCAGTAGCATCAGCAGTTGTAGTAGTAGTAGTAGTAGCATCAGCAGTTGTAGTAGTAGCAGTAGCTTCAGCAGTTGTAGTAGTAGTAGTAGCATCAGCAGTTGTAGTAGTAGCAGTAGCATCAGCAGTTGTAGTAGTAATAGTAGCATCAGCAGTTGTAGTAGTAACAGTAGCATCAGCAGTTGTAGTAGTAGTAGTAGCATCAGCAGTTGTAGTAGTAGCAGTAGCATCAGCAGTTGTAGTAGTAATAGTAGCATCAGCAGTTGTAGTAGTAGTAGCATCAGCAGTTGTAGTAGTAGCAGTAGCATCAGCAGTTGTAGTAGTAATAGTAGCATCAGCAGTTGTAGTAGTAGTAGCATCAGCAGTTGTAGTAGTAGCAGTAGCATCAGCAGTTGTAGTAGTAGCAGTAGCATCAGCAGTTGTAGTAGTAGCAGTAGCAGCATTTGCAGTAGTAGTAACAGTAGTGGTATTGGTAATAACAGTAGCATCAGCAGTAGTAGTAGTAGTAACAGCAGCAGCACTAGAAGTAGTGGTAATAGTAGTGGTATTGGTAATAGCAGTAGCATCAGCAGTTGTAGTAGTAGCAGTAGCATCAGCAGTTGTAGTAGTAGTAGTAGCATCAGCAGTTGTAGTAGTAGTAGTAGTAGCATCAGCAGTTGTAGTAGTAGTAGTAGCATCAGCAGTTGTAGTAGTAACAGTAGCATCAGCAGTTGTAGTAGTAGTAGCATCAGCAGTTGTAGTAGTAACAGTAGCATCAGCAGTTGTAGTAGTAGTAGCATCAGCAGTTGTAGTAGTAGTAGTAGTAGCATCAGCAGTTGTAGTAGTAGCAGTAGCATCAGCAGTTGTAGTAGTAGCAGTAGCATCAGCAGTTGTAGTAGTAACAGTAGCATCAGCAGTTGTAGTAGTAGTAGCATCAGCAGTTGTAGTAGTAGCAGTAGCATCAGCAGTTGTAGTAGTAGTAGTAGCATCAGCAGTTGTAGTAGTAGTAGTAGTAGCATCAGCAGTTGTAGTAGTAGTAGTAGCATCAGCAGTTGTAGTAGTAGCAGTAGCATCAGCAGTTGTAGTAGTAATAGTAGCATCAGCAGTTGTAGTAGTAGTAGCATCAGCAGTTGTAGTAGTAGCAGTAGCATCAGCAGTTGTAGTAGTAACAGTAGCATCAGCAGTTGTAGTAGTAGTAGCATCAGCAGTTGTAGTAGTAGTAGTAGTAGCATCAGCAGTTGTAGTAGTAGTAGTAGCATCAGCAGTTGTAGTAGTAACAGTAGCATCAGCAGTTGTAGTAGTAGTAGTAGCATCAGCAGTTGTAGTAGTAGCAGTAGCATCAGCAGTTGTAGTAGTAGCAGTAGCATCAGCAGTTGTTGTAGTAGCAGTAGCATCAGCAGTTGTAGTAGTAGTAGTAGTAGCATCAGCAGTTGTAGTAGTAGTAGTAGCATCAGCAGTTGTAGTAGTAACAGTAGCATCAGCAGTTGTAGTAGTAGTAGTAGCATCAGCAGTTGTAGTAGTAGCAGTAGCATCAGCAGTTGTAGTAGTAGCAGTAGCATCAGCAGTTGTTGTAGTAGCAGTAGCATCAGCAGTTGTAGTAGTAGTAGTAGTAGCATCAGCAGTTGTAGTAGTAGTAGTACCATCAGCAGTTGTAGTAGTAGCAGTAGCATCAGCAGTTGTAGTAGTAATAGTAGCATCAGCAGTTGTAGTAGTAGTAGCAGCATCAGCAGTAGTAGTAGCAGTAGCATCAGCAGTTGTAGTAGTAGTAGTAGCATCAGCAGTTGTAGTAGTAGCAGTAGCATCAGCAGTTGTAGTAGTAGCAGTAGCATCAGCAGTTGTAGTAGTAGCAGTAGCATCAGCAGTTGTAGTAGTAGTAGTAGTAGCATCAGCAGTTGTAGTAGTAGCAGTAGCATCAGCAGTTGTAGTAGTAGTAGTAGCATCAGCAGTTGTAGTAGTAGCAGTAGCATCAGCAGTTGTAGTAGTAGCAGTAGCATCAGCAGTTGTAGTAGTAGTAGTAGCATCAGCAGTTGTAGTAGTAGTAGTAGCATCAGCAGTTGTAGTAGTAGCAGTAGCATCAGCAGTTGTAGTAGTAACAGTAGCATCAGCAGTTGTAGTAGTAGTAGCATCAGCAGTTGTAGTAGTAGCAGTAGCATCAGCAGTTGTAGTAGTAACAGTAGCATCAGCAGTTGTAGTAGTAGTAGCATCAGCAGTTGTAGTAGTAGTAGTAGTAGCATCAGCAGTTGTAGTAGTAGTAGTAGCATCAGCAGTTGTAGTAGTAGCAGTAGCATCAGCAGTTGTAGTAGTAATAGTAGCATCAGCAGTTGTTGTAGTAGTAGTAGCATCAGCAGTTGTAGTAGTAGCAGTAGCATCAGCAGTTGTAGTAGTAGCAGTAGCATCAGCAGTTGTAGTAGTAGCAGTAGCATCAGCAGTTGTAGTAGTAATAGTAGCATCAGCAGTTGTTGTAGTAGTAGTAGCATCAGCAGTTGTAGTAGTAGCAGTAGCATCAGCAGTTGTAGTAGTAGCAGTAGCAGCAGCGGTGGATGTAACTTTTGGTTATGATGTTACAGTGTGGATCACTGTTTTGATAAATCTCGCTAATACTTCGGAGATAACGAAACTGCCTCCTTTATGCTTAATATTGTTTGAAATGGAGAGGAAGTATTCTCGCCATTGTTCGTAACGACTCGACAAAGCTCCTGGAGACCGAAACGTTGCTACAATAAAATGTCATATAGTTGTGTATCCATTTACCTAACATCAAAATTATGCTTCACCTGATTAGACATGATTGATGTATGATGGTAATATTTCCCTTACAAAATATTCGGTCACCTTTTCAAATAAGTTTTATGGTTTTATAATCTTGGATATGTTTGAACAGTAATGAATTTATATCTACGTTCATAAATCTACTATTATATAGATACACAGAATTACTGGCAATTAATTTTGTCAACCAGTCACCATCGTCGTTATTTTCACATTCGTGAAAATAGCATTTACTCTATATATTACTACGTCTGAGTTGCCAGATAGTATTTCTGCCCTGGAAAGATTGTCCAGGAACTTTTTTCCGCAACTGTACATACATTGTTTCCTGTTTGGTGAAGGAAATAAAAGTATTTAATCTCTCTGCTGCCTTTCTTGCACATTCCTCGTTTCTTCCTTGTTATCGTACCTACAACAAGGTGTGCAGGCCACTGGACTACACCTGTGTTTGTAATATCATTTCTGCTTCGAGATAAATTAAGTTGTCTGAGTATGTCAACACACTGAAAAGTTTTATATTACTCATGTAACGAAATGTATTCTGCCGTAAATTTTTTTTGGAAAACAAGTGAAAAAAAATTCTGAAGCCATTTTCTCGTTTTTTTTTTTTGATACATAGCAAAAATCAGATAATGCTTATTTACCCCTAAATCTTTTCTAATTATTGTCTATGGCATATTCATTAATATTTTAATTTCTACTACGAAATTTTCATAACTAGTTTCGGTAATATTTGTTTTTCTTCAGACATTTATATTAACAATCGTCGACTTTATCTCTTCATCAACTAAAAGATTATTTTGCTAAATCCTTATTGTTAGTCCAGATATATACACTGAGAGGTGTATTTATATCAGCGTATATATGCTAATAGTATACGTCTTTTATTTAATAAATAAATGTTGAAAGTATTTTTGCTTTAAAGTGAAAAAGTTGCGTATTTAATGACCCTCGTGCAATCAATAGGCATTAAATCCCATTAACCATTTCTCTCCACTTAGTTTACACATTACAAACTTCAGGTACGAAGTTCATGTACGGACCTCACTAAACAAGATAAAACCCACCTCGACCCACTTTGATACTGGCAAATTAAAAAATCATTGGCTATAATCACTTCTCGCTCAATGCTCATTTCGCCATTTGAGAGTATAACCTGACACGAATTTCATTCGATGGATCGGATGACCTGTGAAGCATTCCGAAAATTAACCTTTATACATTTTGAATAAATACGACGCCATATTTAAATTTTAATAATTATTAATATTGATTTTAATATAATTATGGCTTGACTGACCCCACTTCCTGCGGCAGTTGCACATACTGTATATTAGACTTGTGTTGCACGAATAATTGCATACACAAAGGAAAAAAAATGAGAGAAGCAAGTGAGAGAGGGAAAAAAACAAGTGCAATCCGAATTGTGTTTACGAAGTAGTTTATGAGCGTGTGCAACCATAAAGTGCATATACTCCTTTGAACAAACAAAAAAGGAATATCAGTGAACGCTAAATAGGAAAATATGGATTAGTGTCACATAGAGAGTGCCGGTGGAGAAACGGTTACCGTGGGAAATAGACCTGACCAGCACTAGTGAATTATTGCCGGGTGTCCACACAAGTGGAAATAAACGAATACCGATCTATCTATCTATAAGTAATATAGTGAGTGACAAGGATATATATGTGCAGTGGCATAGTGAACTAAATTGTAGATAAGAGTAATCTAAATTATCCCCAAGTATAGCGTTCAATATATAGTGTAGAAAGGGGAATATCTTACAAGCGACTGGCACTAGCGAACTATTGCCAGAGGTCCAGTGAAGTGTTAATAACGGATAAGTAACTACTATAGTCATAAGATATGAAACGAGTGATGGTAGAATTGAGGTGCAGGAAATCACAGCATACATAAATTGAGCATACGACCGTTACCTCTACTAAACAGGGAATAATCTTTTCCTTAGAAGTGTAGGGGGAGGTTAGCGTAGGCCTAAGTGAAGTGTGGAGTGTGGGCAAGTCTGGCTCAAACCCACCCTGCACCCACCCTACACCCACCACCCACCCTGCACCCACCACCCACCCTGCACCCACCACCCACCCTACACCACCACCCACCCAACCCACCACCCACCCTGCACCACCACCCACCCTGCACCACCACCCACCCTACACCCACCACCCACCCTACACCACCACCCACATACTGCAAACTTGGTTAGATAAGATAAGATTTCGTTCGGATTTTTAACCCCGGAGGGTTAGCCACCCAGGATAACCCAAGAAAGTCAGTGCGTCATCGAGGACTGTCTAACTTATTTCCATTGGGGTCCTTAATCTTGTCCCCCAGGATGCGACCCACACCAGTCGACTAACACCCAGGTACCTATTTGCTGCTAGGTGAACAGGACAACAGGTGTAAGGAAACGTGTCGAATGTTTCCACCCGCCGGGAATCGAACCCGGGCCCTCCGTGTGTGAAGCGGGAGCTTTAGCCACCAGGCCACCGGGCATATTACTGGCACCAGCAAGAGAAAGGTAAAGTGGAAATCAGTTTTCTTCCGTGGCATACAGTGTAGTAGGATACAGACAGGATGTCAGCACAGCATATCTGTGGGACATGTAAAAAAATCCTTGGAAGGAATTCCAGAATCACATGCAACCTATGCTCTTCCAAACACCATATCTCTTGTACTAGACTAAATACAGCCTCAAAAAAATGACCTTGAACTAGCAAGGTGCTTCTGGTTGTGCAATAAAGATGTAGAACTTTGGGCAGGTATCAGAAAGGTACTAAGGAGAGTAATAAATGATAAAAATAATCAAGAAAACAAGGATGACCTCTTGGATAATCTACCAAAAATATATAAAACATGGGAGAAAGAGATAGTGTATCAAAAAATGCAGAATGTCCATACCACAACAGATGACTCGAAACTACCTAGTCACCCACATGGTGCTAAGCCAGACCCATCCCCCAGTCTTAGCACTAATACCCACAGTGATGGTGCTGGCCCAAGCTCCCCCAGGCATAGCACCAATACCCTCAGTGCTGGTGCTGGCCCAGACCCAGCCCCACCCCCCAGCCCCAGTGCTGACCCAGACCCAGCCCCCAGCCCTACTGCCAGCCCAGACTCTCCTAGGGACACTACCCAAACCACCACAAAAACAGTAAATATACAACCATCATTGCACAAGACCGTGGCCCACAGTACAGATGTTGGAGAGGAGTCTCCTCCTTCCTCTACTGGGGAAAGTAGATGGAATCCAGGACGGGGTGGCCCTGGCTTGGATACTGAGGATTATAGTGCAGTCCCAGAACCTGCAGAAATTGACAACACACCTCCCAACAATTCTCAACCAAAGGTGAATTTGTGCAAATATTATGCTTGGGGCATCTGTAAGCATGGAATAACAGGGGAAAAAATGGGACATGCTACTTTGACCATCCCAAAAAATGTAGCGACCTCCTGTCTAAAGGAGTGTGTCGTTCTTCTTCCTGTACTTTCTTTCACCCAAAAATGTGCCACTCCTCGGTCCTCCAGAAGCAGTGTTACAACATCGAATGCCCTGCATACCATCTAAAAGGGACCAGGAGGCACAGACCCCACAAGACAAACAATAGTAGCTACGACAACCCAACTCCAGGTGATTTTTTAGTGGCAGGAAACGAGAAAAGAAAATGGAAGGAAATAACAAAAATAGTCCACCACCTTGGAGCTTTGTTGGACTGGAGGCGCAGCCAGTGGCCACCCATGGCCCTCCAGAATTATTACAACTACTGATGCCAATAACAAAATCCCCCAACAAACACAGAATACAACCTCGTTCATATTTGCTAATGTACAGGGCCTTAAGCCATCCACCAACAACAAAATACCTTTTATCAGTGGACTTCTAGTGGAGTCTAATGCAATGTTTGCAGCCTTCACAGAGACTCACACAAAAGATCACTTTGACAGTGAAATATGGATAAGTGGTTACAACCTTTTTAGATGCGACAGAAAAAACAGGCAACAAGGAGGGGTTGGCCTGTATGTCAAAGAGTCCCTTATCTGCACGGAGTTGCTGAACACCACAAATGAGGTAGTTGAAGTTCTATCAATAAAGATCGAGAACCAAAACCTAGTCATTGTGGTTGTATACAAGCCACCAGATGCAACCTCCCAACAGTTCAAGGAACAGCTACTGAAAATCGATTACTGTTTGGAAAACCTTCCAGCTCCATCCCCAAACATCTTACTGCTTGGTGATTTCAACCTAAGGCATACAAAATGGAAGAATGTAGCAAATAATGTTATAGCTGAAACAATCCCCGGAGGTAGCGCAGATGAAAGGTCACACACACATGAGCTACTAAGTCTCTGCGAAAAACACACCTTAAGCCAGCAGATAGTGGAGCCAACAAGACTAGAAAACACACTTGACCTTATCTTCACAAATAATGAGGACCTGATAAGAGACACAAGAATATCAAAAACAACTAATTCCGATCACAATCTAATCGAAGTCCAGACGTACATGCATAGGGGTCCTGAACAACAGAATGCATGTACCTGTGAAGGTGTCTTCACAAAATACAATTTCAACAACAAGAACATCAACTGGGACCAGGTAAACCATGTCCTAAACGAAACATGTTGGGAAGATGTCTTAAATGACATGGACCCAAACCAGTGCCTTGAAAGGATCAACTGCCTGGTAGCCGAAGCATGTTCTAGGCATATTCCCCTAAGAAAGAAGAGCAGGAGTAAACTGGAGAGAAAAAGACGCTCCCTCTACAGAAGACGACGAAGAGTCACTGAGCTCCTCAGGAGTGCTAGAATATCTGATACACGAAGGGAGACGCTGACCAGGGAAGTGGAAACTATCGAACTTAAGCTAAATGACTCTTACAGGAACCAGGAGAGGCAGGAGGAGCTTAAAGCTATTAGTGAAATTGAAAGAAATTCAAAATATTTCTTTTCATATGCCAAAAACAAGGCAAATACCACATCTAGTATCGGGCCCTTACTCAGACAGGATGGGACTTACACAGACGACAACAAGGAAATGAGTGAAATATTGAAATCCCAGTAAGACTCTGTGTTTAGTGAACCACTAATCGGTCTGAGGATCGACGACCCAAATGATTTCTTCATGAATGAGCCTCAAAACTCCATAAATGTATGCCAGATTTCCGACATTACCCTAACTCCGATAGATTTCGAAAAAGCCATTGACAACATGTCTATGCACTCAGCCCCGTGCCCAGACTCGTGGAACTCTGTTTTCATTAAGAACTGCAAGAAACCCCTCTCGCGTGCCCTAAGTACACTATGGAGGAGGAGCTTGGACATGGGTGAAATTCCACAGTCACTTAAAACAACGGATATAGCCCCACTCCATAAAGGTGGCAGCAAAGCATTAGCTAAGAACTATAGACCAATAGCTCTGACATCCCACATCATAAAAATCTTTGAAAGAGTGCTAAGAAGCAGGATTGCAAATCACCTGGATTCCCAAAATCTGCACAATCCAGGGCAACATGGGTTCAGGGAAGGTCGCTCCTGCCTCTCACAACTACTGGATCACTATGACATGGCCTTGGATGCACTGGAAGAAAATCAGAATGCAGATGTAATATACACAGACTTTGCAAAAGCATTTGACAAATGCGATCATGGCGTAATAGCCCATAAAATACGTGCTAAAGGAATAACTGGGAAAGTGGGGAGATGGATCTTCAACTTCCTAACAAATCGAACACAAAGAGTAGTGGTCAACAGAGTTAAATCGGAGGCTGCCATAGTGAAGAGCTCTGTTCCACAAGGCACAGTACTCGCCCCCATCTTATTCCTTATCCTCATATCAGACATAAACAGAGATATACACCACAGCACCGTATCATCCTTTGCGGATGATACTAGGATCTGCATGAGGCTGTCATCTGCTGAGGACGCGGTTAACCTCCAAGAAGATATAAACAAAGTTTTCCAGTGGGCAACGGTAAACAATATGATGTTCAATGAGGACAAATTCCAACTACTCCGTTATGGAAAACTGGAGGAGATAATAACTAGAACAGAGTATACTACTGACTCCGGCCATACAATAGAGCGGAAAAATAATGTAAGGGACCTGGGAGTAGTAATGTCTGAGGATCTCACTTTCAAGGATCACAACAGTGCCACGATCGCACGTGCAAAGAAAATGATAGGATGGATAATGAGAACTTTCAAAACGAGAGATGCCAAGCCCATGATAATCCTTTTCAAATCACTTGTTCTCTCTAGGCTGGAATACTGCTGTACATTAACATCTCCATACAAAGCAGGTGAAATCGCAGATCTAGAGAGTGTACAGAGATCCTTTACTGCACGTATAAGTTCTGTCAAGCACCTTAACTACTGGGAACGCTTGGAAGCACTTGACTTGTACTCGTTGGAACGCAGGAGGGAGAGATATATCATAATCTACACTTGGAAAATCTTGGAAGGAATGGTCCCAAATCTGCACACAGAAATCACTCCCTACGAAAGTAAAAGACTGGGCAGGCGATGCAAAATGCCGCCAATAAAAAGTAGGGGCGCCATTGGTACACTAAGAGAAAATACCATAAGTGTCCGGGGCCCAAAACTGTTCAACAGCCTCCCATCAAGCATTAGGGGAATTGCCAATAAACCCCTGGCTGCCTTCAAGAGAGAGCTGGACAGATACCTAAAGTCGGTGCCGGATCAGCCGGGCTGTGGCTCGTACGTCGGACTGCGTGCGGCCAGCAGTAACAGCCTAGTTGATCAGGCCCTGATCCATCGGGAGGCCTGGTCATGGACCGGGCCGCGGGGGCGTTGATCCCCGGAATAACCTCCAGGTAACCTCCTGGTATGATACTTAATAATAAGAGGGAAATCAAACCTGAGGGGATCTCGAAATTTCCACATTGTCTACAGCAAAGAAGATAAGGTGGAAGAAGGAAGGGTAGAGAGGGAAGGGAATACGAAACAAATTACTTATTTAAGAAGGGGTAGAGTAACAGGAAAAAGGAGTACTGGAACACAACACTCCACAGTGACTCCCAACCCAGCACTCCCAGAAATGAAGTAATCACGCATGTTTATAATATGGGAGAAATGTGAATCAAACTATGGCACTCTCATGTAGATGGAGTAACCAACAAGTGTGAAACCATAACAGTTTGGATCTAGGGATGGAAAACCATGTCCTATGAATCTGCAGGAAGTTATGACAGACACAGTAATGAAACAAGAAAAACATGGTTAGTATATAGTGATATGTGCCTGTCTACACAGATTCTCACAAGCATTCATATTCAGCTCCTTTACCCCATTTTGACTCCTTAGAGGTGTTAAAATGTGAGGGGCCATAACCACCCCTATGAAATCCTCAGGTTCCTTCTTTATTATCAGGAGTACAAACCTATTATTTTACTTTAATAAAATTTTAGAGTTCATTGTATAATACACTATTATTACTCTAGAAAAAAACGTTAACGCAAACTGGCTGACATTTACATGTTATAACTGTATTTTTACAGTAAAGAAGATATATTGTTTATTATCAAGTATATTATTTTTCACTGCACTAAAAAAACTATAACAAGGTCCAGGAAAATCCACAATTGACCAGACCATAACATTAAGAGCAAAAAAAAAAAAAAAAAAAAAAAAAGAACACAGTACTGTGAGTGGATCAATAAAAAGTGATTTTGTAAATGATCCAAGTCGGACCGAAACGTCATTATGAGCTTCTCTGTCTCTCTTATGTGCGGGTTATTTGTGTAAATTTAACAATCTTCGTGAAAGGTGCAAAGGGTTGTGATGACGAAAGACTATATGGATATAAAATAGCTCTTATATGATAGCTCTGATGCCGTGCTCCTTCCTTAAGTAGATGTGACCTGACCTGACTAGGTGGGTCATTGGTTTAAGCCGGGAGGTGACTTGGACCTGCCTCGCATGGGCAAGTAGGCCCGTCGCAATGTTCCTTCTTTCTTCATAGACGAAGAAATATAAAAAATTTATGAAATAACTAATGATCTAAAATACCCAAGAAACGTAATTGATAAATCTTTTAAAATGGTTAGAAATACTTCTTACAGTCCAAAGAGGGACAACCAACCTTATTCAACTAAAAATATTTTGATTCTCCTTTACCATGAAAGTTGTATTTAAAAATCTTGATACAGTAAAAAAAACTTTGTCATTAAGATTCCTTGTAAAATTTGCGATAAAGTTTATTATGGTCAAACTGGTAAAAGTCTCGAACTAAGATTAAAACAACATAAATATAACATTAGAACTGGACAAGATTCTAATGCTCTATTTATTCTTGTGAGAGATTTTAACCAAAAGGTTGAGAAAGTTGTTTCAAGCAAGTCCATGGTCGACAGGAATATAATTGAATCATGTTTTATAAAAAGCAATTTTGAAAATAATATGAATATTTCTATTGGTTTATATAAATTGGATTCATTTGTAATTAATAAAATTTGGGAACATTTAATGATACCTTAGACAAGTAAAACATCTTAATTCTTGGGTAGAGTATCAGGTGAGTTTCACAGAGTTGGGTGTTGTCACGCGTGTGTGAGGTGCAGTCTTCTTGTGGTGACGTGATTGTGAGGTGTGGTCTTGACCTTCTATATGCCTTCCTGTTGATATTTTGTTTTTTATAGTTCCTTGATAATGTGAGAAGTCACGAAAGCACTTGGAATTTCGCTATTCTTTCACAGATGTTTTGCATAAGCATAAATGTGTACATGCATCTGTACTGTGACCTAATTGTAAGCAAAAATAGCAAGATATACCTGTTATCTTGTGTGATTAGGAGACAGAATAAACGACTTCAGCACTCACACCATCATGTAAAACAAATGCAGGTTTCTGTCTTACACTCATTTGGCAGGACAGTAATACTTCTCTGGGTAGTTGATGTTTACCAATCTATATATATTGTCGTGCAGAATAGGTAAAATCGTTCAATTAGCAAGAACTCATTTAAAATTAAGTCCTTTCTAAAATTTTCAACTATACGTTTAAAGATTTATTTCTTTTATTTATGTTAATGTAAAAATTTATAGTTTTCGACCAAAAGAACCTTAGAAAACTTACCTACCTCATTATAATAAGCGCAATTTAATTTAGCCTAATCCAACAAAATACATTTTAGATAAGTTTACAATAATTTAATAATGAACAAACAATGAAATTTTTTTTTCGCTAGGTTCAGAATGATTTTTGTGAAATTATTGCATGCACAAATTTTCGATAGCCTTATTTGGCAAGAAGAGAGTTACTGTTTAAACGAAAATCGCAAGTTTTACCTAATCGGCACGACATATATATAACTAGTAACTAACACAACAAACCAAGTAATGAGTAAGGACATTATCATCTCAGAAATTAAGTTATTTAATATTTAACCTACCTATCTACCTCCCTCCCTCCCTCATTCCTTTCCTCACTACCTTCCTCCCTCCCTCCTTTCCTCTCTATTTACCTTCCTCCCTCCTTCCATTACTACCTATATACCTCCCTCCTTCTCCATATCTCTCCAGAAACGATTTAGATGTTCACAAATTTGCTGTTGGCAGGCAGCAGATTGTAGCTACTGTCATGAGAAAATCTTTGATGAGGCCTTTGACAAGATCGTGGACCTGCACAGCAGTTGTCATGAAGTAGTAGACGAGTAGACCAAAGGTGAAGCAACAATAGTTCCCAAGACCACGGATTATTGTTTCTGACCTATTAGATCAATACCGCTCTTCTCATCCCGCATCTGGTGGGTGACCCTAACCATACAGCAAGGCTCAGAAAGAAACAAAAAGGAAATTACAAGCCGAACAAGGAGTCATTCACATGATAGGCTGAAGGCCTGTAAAATAAATGGTGATGACTAAATATTACCCAAGTCCGGAAAAAAAGTAAAAAAAAAAAATGAATTAAATCTTCAAGAGTGGAGCTCTATACTTACAGACTTGATGAGAACAGGAAGCCAAGTGACGTTACTAAGTCCGCGAAGGTTCAGTGTTGCCTCTTACCTGGTGGGAGAGACTTGGGGTAATGAAACTACTCACATACCCCTTTCTGAACAGGTATACTACCAGTCATACTTCTTCCACCAATCATTCAGTCTTCCACCCTTATTTAATGACCTTTTCCCTCACACAGTTATTTTACGTAGAGGAATTGCTTCAAGATATCTGGCGGTACAACAATGTATTGTTAACAAATAATTATTTCCCATTCTGGGTCTTGGGAATAGACCCACTACATCCACCACCAGTTTGCTCAAAGGCTTATTGACTGCTGAAATGGGTTAAGCTAGACAGTCTTTATACTCTGATAAGATTTTCCTACAATTTGGCAAAAACGACTCCTCTTAATATTGACTCCTGCCGTCTCCAGCAAATAAAACCAAAAGAATTGCCTGGAAATCATATAAACAGTTAGAAATACCTCGATGTCCACCCATGGGTGTATAATGCGCTAATTTGAGGACTTGAAATTTTTAAGGCTTGGGCACAACGATCTCGTGACAAAAATCTGGATCTCCTTCCTCAGGTACTGCAACCGAAGGTGTCTTCATAAAAATTTCTTCTCTGAAATAGAAACACTTATCTAAATATAAACATTCTTCCTCGAGCACAGCTGAGGATTTATTTCTGTTACACATTTTTCCTTGACCGTTGCTAGAACATCATTGTTCTGAGGTGGCTAGAACTGAACATCAGTAAGCAGAGTTCCCAAAGTCTTCACTTTCAACATGAGAATCATCGGGATTAACCAGGGTAGCACTGTCACGAGCCATACTTCCTCTAAAAGCTAAAATAGGAAAAAGATCTGACAGGATTTCATCAGGCTTCTCATCCCAAACCTTAGAGTCTGGTTAACTCCACACAGCAACACTCCAAAAGGCAGTAAAAAATAAGTGCGCCAGTCATCTCTTATCCTTATGTAAAATAACACTGGACATACTAGAAAATACTCTCATCCTTGGGTCTAAACTATCCAAAGACTCCTCACCTTGATATAAAGACTTAATGCAGGCTACGAGGTGCATTTCAGCAACATTAGTTAATTGGGTGGGAACAAATGTTATCTCACCCCGTAGTCTGAGCCACAAGTGACCCTTCCTTTTGCAATAAGAGCAAATTTAAACTTACATTTCTGGGAAAAGAGCGCCCTTACCTTTAGTAGGTAACTGGTATGTAACTCTTGAGTATCTGAAAAATTATCTGGGTTGGAATTATTCGAGCCTTGAGCTCCTGTAGACCTACCATCGTCTCTGCCTTGAACTTGCATATCTGACTCTGTCTCTGAAATTTTTGTTCACTGTTATTTTTCTTATGACCATAAAATTTTGAATTAGCTTATAATGAGAGAAAATACAGAATAAGGACGATTATTACCTTTTGCTAATAAGGATGATTATTACCTTTTGCTAACTTTCTGTTAGCCAAGAATTCATCACCTAAGTTCCAAAATTACATTAAAATTATCTGGATCCATTTCCTCCAAATAGCCTCTGAAGTCTTGTTCAAGACGATCTACTAATTTCTCTAAGTACCCATTTATACCTTTTGGAACGGCACCAATTGTTTAAAGGAGACAATTTCTCTTTTCATACTTAATTAAGAAATAGCCATCTTGAAATTTCAAATTCCTGAATCTTTGCCTATTTATTCTCAGGAAGCATTTGGTATGTAAACCTTTCCCAATAATCTGTGTACAGACTAGACTAGGCCATTTCGCTTGTGGACATTTTTATACTACAACAGTTTTTTTCAGAAAGTTAAAAAAAAACTACCAGTCATTTTCGACAAATTTTGGAGCAAATTTAGTAGCTATAGCTAAGTCAAATGACTTCTCAGATTTTTTGCCCTGAACCATGGAATTGTCTTTCCATCTCCGTTGCTGCCACTTTAATTTCTGCTAATTCTCATTCTTACTGAATTCTAAATTCTTTAAGTCTTACCACATTTTTTTTCACTATCGCCTGACATGGATGATACTGAGTCGCTACTTTCAGCACACACGTCCACTGATGCATTTTTATTAACATCTGTAAAGCATGGGAAGTTAATACTTTCATCTTTTAACATAGCTATTAATTATCTTCGCATATATATAAATATCAATGGACCAATGTTAATTCACAGGCAAAATATGGTAACAAAAATTAAATGTAAAATCATGCATATAGCATTTACCAGAAAAAATAAAAAACAAAATATGCTACCCAAAATTTTTCCAACACTAGGAAAAAACGACATGTGAAAACTTTATTACATTAATAACAATCACATTCACTGAAATACTGCATGTATTAATAATTGTCATATATTATACCAGCAATACACTAATTCATAAGCTATTTTTAAACAGATAACTCTCCATGGACAGCTGTCCCCGCTTTGCTTCTGTCCACACAGACCATCATAAGCCATTATTTTAAACTCCTTTATCCCCCGTTGGCTAATTCTTTGGCCTGTTAAAATTTTTAGACGTGTTAAAATTAAAATTCTTAGACCTGTTAAAATTCTTAGACGTGTTAAAATTAAAATTCTTAGGCCTGTTAAAATTCTTAGACGTGTTAAAATTAAAATTCTTAGACCTCTTAAAATTAAAATTTCCTAATAAAGGTCTATGGTTCATAATATAACTCACTTCTTCTTAAAAAAAGGTTAAATCAAACAAGTTGAAACAAAAACGTACTTTATAAAAATTAAAATAGCAAAATATCTTGACTGAAACAATTCACAAATAACCCACAATTAGAAGAAAGATACGTTTGACGACGTTTCTGTTCATCTTGGATCATTAATTAACGTACTTTATATGCTATAAGAATATTTTTACAGTAAACAAAAATATGTTCTTTAATATCAGGCCATGTTATTTAATATCAGGCCATGTTATTTAATATCAGGCCATGTTATTTAATATCAGGCCATGTTATTTAATATCAGGCCATGTTATTTAATATCAAGCAATGTTATTTAATATCAAGCAATGTTATTTAATATCAGGCCATGTTATTTAATATCAGGCCATGATATTTAATATCAGGCCATGTTATTTAATATCAGGCCATGTTATTTAATATCAAGCAATGTTATTTAATATCAGGCCATGTTATTTAATATCAGGCCATGTTATTTAATATCAGGCCATGTTATTTAATATCAAGCAATGTTATTTAATATCAAGCAATGTTATTTAATATCAGGTCATGTTATTTAATATCAGGCCATGTTATTTAATATCATACCATGTTATTTAATATCAGACCATGTTATTTAATATCAGGCCATGTTATTTAATATCAGGCCATGTTATTTAATATCAGGCCATGTTATTTAATATCAGGCCATGTTATTTAATATCAGGCCATGTTATTTAATATCAGGCCATGTTATTTAATATCACACCATGTTATTCAATATCAAGCAATGTTATTTAATATCAAGCAATGTTATTTAATATCAGGCAATGTTATTTAATATCAGGCCATGTTATTTAATATCAGACCATGTTATTTAATATCAGGCCATGTTATTTAATATCAGGCCATGTTATTTAATATCAGACCATGTTATTTAATATCAAGCAATGTTATTTAATATCAAGCAATGTTATTTAATATCAGGCAATGTTATTTAATATCAGGCCATGTTATTTAATATCAGGCCATGTTATTTAATATCAGGCCATGTTATTTAATATCAGGCCATGTTATTTAATATCAAGCAATGTTATTTAATATCAAGCAATGTTATTTAATATCAGGCAATGTTATTTAATATCAGGCCATGTTATTTAATATCAGGCCATGTTATTTAATATCAGACCATGTTATTTAATATCAGGCCATGTTATTTAATATCAGACCATGTTATTTAATATCAGGCCATGTTATTTAATATCAGGCTATGTTATTTAATATCAGGCCATGTTATTTAATATCAGGCCATGTTATTTAATATCAGACCATGTTATTTAATATCAGACCATGTTATGTAATATCAGGCCATGTTATTTAATATCAGGTCAAGTTATTTAATATCAGGCTATGTTATTTAATATCAGGCCATGTTATTTAATATCAGGCCATGTCATTTAATATCAGGCCATATTTAATATCAGGCCATGTTATTTAATATCAGGCCATGTTATTTAATATCAGGCCATGTTATTTAATATCAGGCCATGTTATTTAATATCAGGCCATGTCATTTAATATCAGGCCATGTTATTTAATATCAGGCCATGTTATTTAATATCAGGCCATGTTATTTAATATCAAGCCATGTTATTTAATATCAGGCCATGTTATTTAATATCAGGCCATGTTATTTAATATCAGACCATGTTATTTAATATCAGGCCATGTTATTTAATAACAGGCTATGTTATTTAATATCAGGCTATGTTATTTAATATCAGGCCATGTTATTTAATATCAGGCCATGTTATTTAATATCAGACCATATTATTTAATATCAGACCATGTTATTTAATATCAGGCCATGTTATTTAATATCAGGTCAAGTTATTTAATATCAGGCTATGTGTTTTTAATATCAGGCCATGTTATTTAATATCAGGCCATGTTATTTAATATCAAACAATGTTATTTAATATCAGGCCATGTTATTTAATATCAGGCCATGTTATTTAATATCAAGCAATGTTATTTAATATCAAGCAATGTTACTTAATATCAGGCAATGATATTTAATATCAGGCCATGTTATTTAATATCAGGCAATGTTATTTAATATCAGACCATGTCATTTAATATCAAGCCATGTTATTTAATATCAGACCATGTTATTTAATATCAGGCCATGTTATTTAATATCAGGCTATGTTATTTAATATCAGGCCATGTTATTTAATATCAGGCCATGTTATTTAATATCAGACCATGTTATTTAATATCAGACCATGTTATTTAATATCAGGCCATGTTATTTAATATCAGGTCAAGTTATTTAATATCAGGCTATGTTATTTAATATCAGGCCATGTTATTTAATATCAGGCCATGTTTTATTCAGGCTATATATCAGGCCATGTTATTTAATATCAGGCCATGTTATTTAATATCAGGCCATGTTATTTAATATCAGGCCATGTTATTTAATATCAGGCCATGTTATTTAATATCAGGCCATGTTATTTAATATCAGGCCATGTTATTTAATATCAGGCCATGTTATTTAATATCAGGCCATGTTATTTAATATCAGGCCATGTTATTTAATATCAGGCCATGTTATTTAATATCAGGCCATGTTATTTAATATCAGGCCATGTTATTTAATATCAGGCCATGTTATTTAATATCAGGCTATGTTATTTAATATTAGGCCATGTTATTTAATATCAGGTAATGTTATTTAATATCAAGCAATGTTATTTAATATCAGGCCATGTTATTTAATATCAAGCAATGTTATTTAATATCAGGCCATGTTATTTAATATCAAGCAATGTTATTTAATATCAGGCCATGTCATTTAATATCAGGCCATGTTATTTAATATCAAGCAATGTTATTTAATATCAGGCCATGTTAATATCAGGTCATGTTATTTAATATCAAGTCATGTTATTTAATATCAGGCCATGTTATTTAATATCAGGCCATGCCATTTAATATCAGGCCATGTTATTTAATATCAGGCCATGTTATTTCTCATAACACGGAACACTATAACAAGACCCTAGCAATTCCACAATTCATTGGACCATCCTTTCAATATTCAGCACTGGGCTAAGGTAAACACTGCCACATGATCAACACTTTAGGTTTCCCCAGTATGTACATATTCTTACCCAGCTGCCCCTGACAGAATCTTTCAATACTGTAGCAACTCTTGGGAGTAAATTTAGTGATACTAAAATACCATCTAGCAACACCTTCCATCGAGAAAACTTATAATATACTCAGCAGCTGTGGTGGTGGTCAGCCATCTTTTCCTGCCATCACGAGGGAGGGAGAGAGAGAGAGAGAGAGAGAGAGAGAGAGAGAGAGAGAGAGAGAGAGAGAGAGAGAGAGAGAGAGAGAGAGAGAGAGAGAGAAACAGACAGAGAGAGAGAGAGAAAGAGAGAAACAGACAGAGAGACAGAGAGACAAAGAGACAGAGACAGACAAGGATAGAGGATGTAAAGAACCTCTACCATGGAGCCAAAACAAAATAGGATCACTGTGTTAAAATATACTAATTTATTATCGCTCTCTTATTTTCTTCTCTATTTTAAATGATATATTAATATATATTATTTACATACTAAATGCCAATACAATTATTTGCCTAAAACATAAACACTATAATTTTTATTTTTATTGTGAATTATCTGTACATTGATCAAATCCCATAAAAATTCAAGCTGAACTTACCTTGATAGTCTACAATAACTCGAATTATTATAAATTTATGTGTCGCAAGACCATTTCTAGTACTAAAAAGGCCAATTTATACACAGCCAGAATTCTACTGGTATCCACATAACAGGACCATTACTGTTCCTAATAAGTAAATGATCAACCTGAGAGGCACTGAGTCCTATGTATCATTGTCTGCTGATGTAAATTTAATGAGAGGAATATGAAATGGAGAGGATAGTGATAAACTCCAAAATGACCTCAACAGGCTGCAGATGTAGTCAAACAAATGGCTTCTCGAGTTCAACCCAAACAAGCACTTTGGTGAAAGACAGGACAGACCAGAGTAAAACATGAGAGGAAAGATGCTTCAGTTATCATGGAATAAAAACAGGGAATATAACACTTAGTAAATCGCCAAAACTGCACATAAAACAAATAATGGCATCGACGTATGTAAGATTAGCAAACCTCAGAATAGCATTCAAGATCTCGAACAAAGAATCCTTCAGAACCTCATGTACAAACATATGTTAGATCAATTATTGAAGACGCGGCTGCAGCAAGGAACCCACAGCTGGTCCAGGCACATGAAGCAACTGCAACATGTGTAAAGGTTTACTAGGCTTGTACCAGACGTGAAAGGAATGCTGGTTGTAGAGAATCTGGCAGAAAAACTGGCTCTTTATGCAGGGTTTTTCCTGAGTGACTAGCCTTCCTTGCTGCAGTTCTGGGCACACACACTCCCTATTACTCCTCCTTCACCCATCATCCTCTGATCCAGTTCTTTTGATCAGCATGCCCTTGCTCCCAATTCTTTCATCAGCACCACTCTCTCTTACCCTCTGTATCTCCCTCCCCCCTACAAGCCAACTCGTACCCAAATACCCATATACCCTAAGCCCCACAATCCTCTCCCACCAATAATAATAATAATAATAAAGTTGGTAGAATTACCGACAATATGTAAAGTAAAAGGACACAAGTGCAACTAATGTGACATTATATTGTGGCAACGTTTCCCTCTCCAGGAGCTTGATAAAGCTCCTGGAGAGCGAAACGTTGCCACAATAAAATGTCACATTAGTTGCACGTGTGTCCTTTTACTTTACATACAATAATAATAATAATAATAATAATAATAATAATAATAATAATAATAATAATAATAATAATAATAATAATAATAATAATATCTTCATTTACTACAAGTACATGTACATGGTATACAGGCTTAGCTGACATCGATGACATACTACTATATAGAAAGCACCTTGTTATGCTGAGTATTTAGAACAAGTTAGGTCAGTTTTGTCCCAGGATGCGACTCACACTAGTCGACTAACACCCAGGTACCCATTTTAAATTGATGGGTGAACAGGGACAGCAGGTGTCTTATGGAAACATGTCCCTAATGTTTTCCATCCTCCCTGTTCACTGAAAAACCATACTCTATTTCCATGGATGAAGAGTAGCTTCCATTCCCAAACCCATCACCAACCGTACTCCATCTCCTAAGATCAAGACTCCACACAGTGAATGAGATAATAAAACAGGTAATCGAAAAAGTAATTGTTTTAACTTCGTCAAAGAGAAAGAAATCATTGAGAAAATAATGACCTGTCGTCCCACTCCTCTACTAATGACTAATCGACTAACCTACAGTACTGTAGAATAATGAAGACACCTTAGTGTCCCGTAGCTCGTTCCTTAGTGCACTCAGCTCACACACTGAGGTCCGGTGATCGATCTCCCGGTACGGCTGGAAAATATTAGGACGTGTTTCTGTAAAACATCTACTGTCCCTGTTCACCCATCAGTAAAATGGGTACCTGGGCGTTAGTCGACTGGTCTGGGTCGCATCCTGGGACAAAAATTGACCTAAATTGCCCGAAATTGTCTGCATAATACGGGGCTTTCTTTATAGTACTCTGTCAGTGATGTCAGCTAAGCCTGTATACCTTGTAAGTGTACCTGTAGAAATAAAGATAGCATTATTTCCCCACGCTGTCTATCAGTACCTCTCTCTCTCTCTTTCACTGCATCTCAGAACAAAGATACCTGCTAAAAGTCGTGAAAGAAGATATTGTTAAATAGAGAGTTTGTGTGCACATCTCTTCTCAAACATTCTCATCAGTCACCTGCCCCATAAAAGGCTTCTCAAATGTCACTAATCACCCCACTAATGAGTCAACCGCAAAAACCCTATCATCAAAAACAAACTGCCTACTGCTCCATCACTTTTCAATTCTACTTTCTCCCATCCCCGTGTCTTTCCACTTCCACACTCACACGTTTCACCTCTCTCAGTGCTTCCATAACATTGTTCCCCAAAAAAAGATTTCTGGAAAGTGTTTTCCACAATCAGCTTATGAACAATGCAACATCACCAAAAACAAATTTAAGCTTAAAACTTTTCATAAATAAGTTTCATGGAAAGAAAGTTGCTCCAGCCATGGCGGAATTTTAGTCTACAAACTTCTTATTAATAAGTTTAATGGAGAATGAGTTTCTTCGGGCCGCTGGTGGCATAAACGTGTCTTTACATCATTGTATTTCTCGCTCTTTAAAGGAGGAATGTGAGGGAAAAGTTCAATAAATAGGAGTAGAGAGGGAGTATATAGTAACAATAGTTTCATTGCCGGCTACTTAAGGTAGAGTAAGTCCAGCTCCCGCTATTCCCGCCTTTTTTCCCCCACCCTGAAAGTGATAGTTTCATTGTCGGTTACTTGTTAAGGTAGGGTAAGTCAAGCTCCCGCTATTCCCACCTTTTTTCCCCCACCCTGAAAGTGATAGTTTGACTGCCGGCTGCTTGTTAAGGTAGGGTCAGTCTAGCTCCCGCTATCCCTTCCCCTCCTTCTTCCCCCCCCCCCCGAAAGGTGACGTGTGGGGCTCCAGTCCAGTGATCACTAGACTCACAGCTCCCAGCACTACTGTAAGTACATGCCTGCCTTGCATTCTAGTGGATTTATTGGTTGAAAGCTTCACTTTTGACCAATAATAAACTTAGTTCTTTCAGTCTTGCTCTAGGTTGACTGTTGTAATAATCACCACATCTTTTAGGTATTGTACTTATCATGGAGAGTGATTTCTTAAGCAGTGGGTAACCTGTCTATCTTTTCAGCTTGGATGACAGAGAGGGTCACCTGCCAATCAACGAGCAGAACTGATGGAGATGGACTAATGTCCTGAGACTTCCACTTTTTGGATTTAATTACCTGTGCACCTGTATGAAATTGCAGGACGTAACCCCTCATCATTGCAGTGGTAAAGAACCTGCTTTCCTATCATCGGGATATAATACTCAAGGAACGAACCGGTGGGTTGCAACCAACACCTGCGACCCCCCCCATCATCAGCAACGGCTACGATTTCAACAACACACTGTCACCAACACCAGACACTCAAGTTTTAAATTAGCGTTGAATTCAATTATCATTTATATTTTTCATTTTTCATTTTCTTTAATGTAGGATTAATACTTCATATTTAAGTGTTTTATATTTTCTATAAAATAAAGTGTTTATGTTTGTCTGTTATTATTTCTTTTTCTACTCATTAATTTTCCTGAGGAGGAGCCAGCCTTGGTAATACTGTCTGAAGTTGTTACAGGGCTGAGTAAACCTTCACAAGTGGCGACCTTGCCAGGATCAACTCTACTGAATCAAGATTCAACTCCATCTCGAATCTACCATTGGAACTTCAACGCTGCATACCACAGACGGTTACCACCAGCCATGAGTAATCATTCTCTATGGTAGGACTACAGTACAGGTATTTAAAAGATTTGGTGATTGTTAGTCTCAATTTATTGTAAGTCAAGTCAAGGCAGGAATACTAGTTAATTCTGCAATCTATTTTTGTGTGAGCTTGAAACACTTTGGAGGATTAGACCCTAGGGACCCGAGATTTTCAAGTGACAATTTGTTTCGTTGAGCTCTTTATTATATCAAGGGAACTGCCATAGGGCACTCTTGATTTGTTGGTGAGAAGATTGGATGGTCAAGTGACCCCATTCTACTTACTGTTTGCTCGGAGCCGGCATAGAACCCTTCGTTTTAATTAATACATATTGTTTAATTGAAGTAGGGATCGAGCCCTCTGGTTTATTTACAGTTTGAGCGGAGCAGGAATCGAACCCTCCGTTTTCTTTAATACCCGTTTCATTTCCCCTGATAGTTTAAGTTATTCTTGCAAGTATGGATGAATACCAGTTTTGGATGAATGCTGGAAGTAAGTTAGGAATAACAGGGAAAAATTTAGAATCTTTCATTAGTGCTAATATCCGGGAAAGACTTGAAAGAGAGAGAATTGAGAGAGAAGAAAGACAAAAAGGGAAAGAGAAGAAGAAAAGGAGAGAGAGAGAATAGAAAGAGAAGAAGAAAAGGAGAGAGAGAGAATAGAAAGAGAAGAAGAAAAGGAGAGAGAGAGAGAATCGAAAGAGAAGAGACAAAGGAGAGAGAGAGAATTGAGAGAGAAATCCAAGAAAGACAGAAAGAGAGAGGACAAAAAGGAGTGTGATAGACTTGATCGTGAGGAGAGAGTTAGAGTACGTGAAGAACAAGTTAAATTAAGAGAACTTGAGGAAAGAGCAAAGGATAGAGAAGTTGAGGAAAAAGCTAGAGAACGTGAGGAAAAAGCTAGAGAACGTGGGGAAAAAGCTAGAGAACTTGAGTTAATAGAGAAAAGGATCGCGAGCTCGAAAAATCTCGCCTTGAATTAGAGAATAGAAAGTTAACTCTTACACAACAACAATTAGAGGAAGGAGTAATTGAACATCATGAAGCTAGTGCACATATTCCAACACCTAATTTACCTCCCTTCACAGAGGGGGAAGACATAACTTCATACATTATCAGGTTTGAAAATACCGCTACCCTCTGTGAATGGCCTACTGACACCTGGGCTACAAGGTTAGGAATGTTATTTTCCGGTACAGCTTTGAATATCTATGCAACTTTGTCGCAGGATATTATATGTAATTATAACCTACTGAAGAAGGCAATCCTTAAAGCATACCAAAAAACCACTAATTCTTACAGGAAAGATTTCAGGTATGCCACATGAGAGCCGGGCCAGAACTTTCAGCAGTTACAGGTAATACTCTTTCGTTTGTTCGACTTTTGGATAGAGAGTTCAGGAATTGATCACAGTTATGAATCTCTTAGAGACTTCATGGTTGCTGACCAGTTCCTGACAGCTCTTCCTCACCAGATATGAACATTCATTAGAGAACGTAACCTGATTAAAGCTGAGGAAGTTGCTGAGGCTGCTGACCTGTATGCTGAGGCTCACAATTCCTATAAAGACCTAAAGGGATCGAACACTTATCATCAGACCTTAAGAAATCAAAGCCTCTAGTGGAAAGTAAAATGACTTCTTTTATTCCTGTTTGTCATTTGTGTGGTGTTAAAGGACATAAACGTCCAGATTGTCCTTCTAAGAAGGTCCAAAAAGTTGGAAGATGTTTTAAAGACTGTAATGACAAAGCACCCTTCTGTTCAGGAACAGTTAATGGACTTAATGTATCTACCATTTTACGAGACACTGGATGCACATGTATAGTCATTTCTGATAAGCTGTTCCCTAGCCTTAAAGAAACTCATTCCTCTGCTATACTTTCAGACTACTTGGGCCGTACGGACACTTTTCCTACCATCCGTTGTTACATTAGGTCTAAATGGTTCACAGGTTGGTCTGAAGCTGTACTATCTCCCATCACTTCTTGCTCCGTACTAATAGGTAATGTAAAAGGTGCCATTCTTCCTTCTGAGATTGACCTTTCATCACCAAAGATGGACATAAGTGTTTCAGATCCTCTTCCTGTAGAGTCAGAGAAGCCCCTCGAAAGTTCAGATGAGACAAGGTCTCGGGAGATTCATGTGGGATTAAAATCCAGTGATGGTACTCTCGAAAGCGAGGTAGTAGGATCACCAGTTCACTTGTTAGATGAAAGTGAAGATATCACCTCCGATACCATAAATGTCTTGACTAGGGCTCAGACCAAAGCCCAGGTTTCTCCTACTATCCATCCTTTGATTTTCCCTGACTTTAAGCCTTTAGATATATCGAAGGACTCCTTTGTCAATTTACAACGTAATTGCCCTTCTCTTCAGAATTGCCATAATGCCGCTAAACAAAATCAAGTTATCCAAAGGAAAAACTTTTCATATAAATTTGAATATATAAAAGGTATCTTGTACAAGTCAGTATTCAAATTAAATTCAGATGACATAGACTATTCCATCTTAGTTGTTCCAAGTCAATGCAGAGAGACTGTTCTTAAAATGGCTCATGACCTGCCAGTGGCCAGACATTTCTCGCATCGTAAAACCTTAAATAAAATTAGGGAAACCTATTTTTGGCCAAAAATGTCCTCAGATGTCACTACCTATTGTAGATCGTGTAAAGTTTGCCAACTGTCATCCTCCCGAGGTACCCGACGAGTACCTAGGGTCAAAATGCCAGTCTTAACGGTACCTTTTGAAAGAGTAGCTATTGACATCGTTGGTCCTTTTTCACCACTTTCATCTGGGGGACATAGATATATATTAACATTAGTTGATTATGCTTCGAGTTTCCCTGAAGCCATACCCTTAAAGACCACAACTGCTACAGAGGTGGCTGAAGCCCTTTTGTCCATCTTCTCCGGAGTGGGCATCCCCAGAGAAATTTTGTCTGACCGTGGGACACAATTCACATCTGACTTAATGCAACATCTATACCAACGTTTGGGAGTGAAGCCTCTCTTCACCACACCCTATCATCCCAGCTGTAATGGGAGGATTGAGCGCCAGCATTCGATTATCAAGTCCATTTTAAGGAAACTTTGCTCCCTTAAACCTAAGGAGTGGCATCGTTACCTACCCTGTGCTTTGTTTGCCATGAGGGAAGTTCCCAGTGACTCTTTGGGGTTTTCACCTTTTGAACTTCTCTATGGTAGACATGCCAGAGGCCCATTGTCCATCCTTCATGACTTATGGACTAATGAGGAGATGAGTGCTGAGGTTCAGTCTTATTACCAGTTTCTCCTTGACCTTAGATCCAAACTTGAGGAGACCTCTGACATAGTTTCGAAAAACCCAAGCTTGTCAGTGGACCAGTACAAAACCTATTTTGATTCCAAAAGTCAGAGGAGAAGTTTTAAAGTAGGAGATGAAGTTCTTGTACTTTTGCCTATCAAGTCAAATAAATTATTAGTAGCATGGAAAGGTCCATATAAAGTATTAAAAATTTGTGGGAAAGTTGACTACCTCATAGAAGCCAAGGGGAAACCTAAACTTCATCATATCAACATCCTTAAGAAATATTACCGAAGAAATTCGGTTGACTGCCTTAATAACTTTGACTTAGTTTTTCTTCACGAACTTGATACGACAACTGAAGAATGTAAGGTGTGCGTAATTGACACCTCTAACTTAGACTATGATGAAGAACTACATGACTTGGTGACTTTTGACCACTCGGACGCAACCAACATTAATATTAATGAATCTTTGGATAACCATAAGAGACATGAACTACTTCAAGGTGTGAGTAACTTTTCAGACGTCTTTACTGATATTCCAGGTGTTACCTCCACAGTAGTCCATAAGACTGACTTAGTGACGGACAATCCTATCAAACGAAAATTATACCCAGTTCCAGTTCACCCTAGGGATGCATTTGACCGAGAGGTAGACAAATTATTAAAACTAAAGATCATTGAACCTTCAGTATCTTCATATTGTTCACCAGTAGTCATGGTTAAGAAGGAGGATAATTCATATAGACTTGCTATTGACTTCAGAGGCCTTAATGCTATAACTCGGTGGGATGCTGAGCCTATGCCCTTAATAGATAGTGATCTACACAAATTTTATGACGCTTCCTTCTTTTCAGAGATTGATATTGCGCAGGCATATCATCAAGTAATGTTAGATCCTTCTTCTAAGCAGTACACCGCTTTTCCTACACACCAAGGACTGATGCAATATAGAACTATGCCCTTCGGTTTGGTAACTGCCTGTGCTACCTACGTGAGACTGATGAGAAAGGTCTTGGGTAATATGCCAAACGTTTCAGTTTATTTTGATAACATTTACGTAATGACATCCACGTGGGGCGAACATATCCAAACATTAACATCAGTTTTGCGTAGGTTACGCTCTCATGGCCTCACTGCCTAGCCGAAGAAATGCTTCCTTGGGTATAACAAGATTAGATATCTTGGACTGATACTTTCTAATAACTCTCTGCAGCCTCTCCCCAGTAAGATCAAAGCTTTATTAGAATTTAAATTCCCCAAAACCAAAAAACTCATGCGTAGCTTTCTTGGTTCTGTAAATTTTTATGCACGGTTTATCCCGAACCTTACTGATCTTACAGGCATCTTATCCGACTTCCTTAAAAAGTCTGTGAAGGAACCTCTTGAACTTTCCGACGTAGCTCGGGAAAAGTTTAATGAGATTAAAAGTATCTTTTCGAAAGACCCTATACTTAAGATTCCAGATATTAATAAAACATTTTGTTTAAGAACTGATGCTTCCAATACTGGCTTAGGTGTGGTGCTACTACAATACCATGATGGTACTCCCTTCCATGTATGCTTCCTAAGCCGGAAACTCCTTCCCGCAGAAACGAGATACTCCACCATAGAAAAGGAATGTTTGGCCCTTGAGTGGGGTATCTCCAAACTTAAATTTTATTTGCTGGGAAAAGAATTGAATTTAGAAACCGACCACAAACCTTTGATATACCTAGAAACTTTTAAGGGAACCAACAGTCGCCTCTTGAGGTGGACATTGGCACTCCAGGCTTTTAAGTTCCATATTGTGTATATCAATGGTTCATCCAATTATTTCTCTGACTGGTTAAGTCGTGACAGTAGATTTCTTGCCTTACGCGACTTCCACATGTTAGAACTTTTTCCATGCCTATTCTTCTTATACTCCTTGACTATAAGTCTTGGTATGGGGGAGTGTGAGGGAAAAGTTCAATAGATAGGAGTAGAGAGGGAGTATATAGTAACAATAGTTTCATTGCCGGCTACTTGTTAAGGTAGGGTAAGTCAAGCTCCCGCTATTCCCGCCTTTTTTCCCCCACCCCGAAAGTGATAGTTTGACTGCCGGCTGCTTGTTAAGGTAGGGTCAGTCTAGCTCCTGCTATCCCTTCCCCTCCTTCTTCCCTCCCCCCGAAAGGTGACATGTGGGGCTCCGGTCCAAACAGTAATCACTAGAATCACAGCTCCTAGCACTACTGTAAGTACATGCCTGCCTTGTATTCTAGTGGATTTATTAGTTGAAAGCTTCACTTTTGACCAATAATAAACTTAGTCCTTTCAGTCTTGCTCTAGGTTGACTGTTGTAATAATCACCACATCTTTTAGGTATTGTACTTATCATGGAGAGTGATTTCTTAAGCAGTGGGTAACCTGTCTATCTTTTCAGCTTGGATGACAGAGAGGGTCACCTGCCAATCAACGAGCAGAACTGATGGAGATGGACTAATGTCCTGAAACTTCCCCTTTTTGGATTTAATTACCTGTGTACCTGTATGAAATTGCAGGACGTAACCCCTCATCATTGCAGTGGTAAAGAACCTGCTTTCCTATCATCAGGATATAATACTCAAGGAACGAACCGGTGGGTTGCAACCAACACCTGCGACCCCCCCCAATCATCAGCAACGGCTGCGATTTCAACAACACAGTGTCACCAACACCAGACACCCAAGTTTTAAATTAGCGTTGAATTCAATTATCATTTATATTTTTCATTTTTCATTTTCTTTAATGTAGGATTAATATTTCATATTTAAGTGTTTTATATTTTCTATATAATAAAGTGTTTATGTTTGTCTGTTATTATTTCTTTTTCTATTCATTAATTTTCCTGAGGAGGAGCCAGCCTTGGTAATACTGTCTGAAGTTGTTACAGGGCTGAGTAAGCCTTCACAAGGAATGAAATAAAAAACTTCAACCTATCAAATGTTCTTTATTTAGTATATCATAGAGGAAGCACTGGTGAAGGGCTCTTGATCTAGGGAATTGGATCTGTGCTCCAATTCTCTGAATTAAGCCTGAATGTCTAACACCCCCTCCCACACAGGCACTGCAACAACTTTATCCCGTCGAGTTCACTGGTCAATGTCATATAAGGAGATATAAGCTGTTGCTACGCCTTCCCGGAGCCTCTTTCTTATACACTTTACCTAATCCACAAATCTCTTTACCTGCTAAAAGAAGAAATTTATTGTGACGCAAAACGTTAATTCCCCCAGAATACGAGCTTTGCGAGTGACCTTTTTAAAAGGGATTCACTACTTAGTCTTAAAAATTAAAGGATCTCCAAACCTTGTATTAAGAGAGGACTCTAAGACACGTATTTTACTACTAATGAAACTTCAATGCCTCAAGAGAACTAATCCACACCCATCACCCATTCTTTCCCATTAGAGACTTCAATGCCTTCTCATTCATAAGAACTTAGAGGTTGAGCACTTCAGCAGGTATACCGACTCATTCTACGTAGATCTAAATCACAACCGATTAAGAAGGAATGAGCACTGCCGCAGGCCTGCTGACCCATGCTAAGGAAGTCCAACTCACATCCACCCACACCCACTCATGTACTTGTCTAACCTATTTTTACAGCTACTCATGGTTTTAGCTTCAATGTCTGTATTTGGGAGTTTGTTCCACTCGTCCACGGCTCTATTACCAAACCAGTGCTATCCTATATCTTTCTTAAATCTAAATTTTTCCAACTTGAACTCATTGCTGCGAGCCCTATCTTGGTTTGATATTTTTTGCACATTATTTGCATCCTCTTTATAAATTCCTGTTTTCCATTTATACACCTCAACCATGTTTCCCCTAACTGTAGGCCTTTCTAGAGAGTTTAGATACAGGTCGCCTCAGTTTGTCCTCGTAAGGGAGATTTTTTTTATACATGGAATCAACTTTGTCTTCCTTCTCTGTAAGTTACCCAGCGCATTTATGTCAATTTTATAATATGGTGACCAGAACTGTGCAGCATAATTAAATGAGACCTAACTAGCAATATATATAGAGTTGAAGAATTTCCTGAAAACTCCTGATATTTACACTTCTTGATATGAACTAACCAGAACTCATCAATACTTTTCGGAATCAGTAATTAAGATCTACATTATTTGGTTTATGCGCACTATGGTTTTTTTCTTTTCCAAGGCTTAGAACTTTGCATTTGTCTATATTAAACTACATCTGCCACTTCTCCGACCACTGCATCAGTCTATTCAGATTTTCCTGTAGCACTGCAATATCCTCTTCAGAAATAATCCGACGGCCTATTTTGCTGTCGTCCGCAAACTTGTCTATGTCACTATTTCCTCTTTCAGCCTGACCTTGATGGAATCGATAGTCTCCATTAATCAGTATGGTTGATGTATGACTCTTGTAGGTTAAGCTCTTGGGTATGATTATAATAATAATAATAATAATATATATATATATATATATATATATATATATATATATATATATATATATATATATAATTATTATGGTGTTCATCAACAGCGTGCAGCAGCACACACAATTCTTCACTTGACAGAACGCCGCCAAATTAGTATGGCGTGCACGACAACCTGGAGAGAGTTTCGGGGACCAAGGCCCCCGTAGCCCGGTGTAAGACCAGGCCTCATGGCGAATCAGGGTCTGATCAACCAGGCTGTTATTGCTGGCCGCACGTAAACCGACGTACGAACCACAGCCCGGTTGATCAGGTACTGACTTCAGGCGTCTGTCCAGCTCCTTGCTGAAGACAGCCAGGGGTCTATTGGTAATCCCTCCCTTATAAGAACATAAGAAAGAAGGAACACTGCAACAGGCCTACTGACCCATGCAGAGCAGGTCCATGATCCCCGCCCCGGATTAGTCCAATGACCCCCCTCCCGGATTAGCCCAATGATTCACTCAGTCTGGTCACCTCCACTAAAGGAAGGGGCAGGGCACCAGACCCAGCAGCACAAGCTAGTCAGGTCCAACTCACACCCACCCACACCCACTCATATATTTATCTAACCTATTTTTAAAACTACCCAACGTTTTAGCCTGAATAACTGTACTCGGGAGTTTGTTCCACTCATTCACAACTCTATTACCAAACCAATGCGTTCCTATATCCTTCCTGAATCTGAATTTTTCCAACTTGAAACCATTGCTGCGAGTCCTGTCTTGGCTGGAAATTTTCAGCACGCTATTTACGTCCTCTTTATTTATTCCTGTTTTCCATTTATACACCTCAATCATATCCCCCCTAATTCTACGCCTTTCGAGAGTGTAGATTCCAGGCCCTCAGTCTATCCTCATAGGGAAGACTTCTGATACATGGGATCATCTTTGTCATCCTCCTCTGGTGGAAGGCAATTGAACAGTCTTGGGCCTCTGACACTGTGTTTTCTCTGTGTACTCGTGGCGCCCCTGTTTTTCATTGGGGGAATGTTGCGTCTCCTGCCGAGTATTTTGCTTCTCATGTGTAGGTTTGGTACTAATCTCTGAAGGATTTCCCATGTGTATATTATCATGTATCTTTCTCGCCAGCGCTCCATGGAATACAAATCAAGAAATTTCAACCGTTCCCAGTGATTTAGGTGCTTTATCGTACTTATGTGTGCCATAAAAGTTCTCTGTACATTCTCCAGGTCAGCAATTTCGCCTGCTTTCTAGGGGAAAGTAAATGCATAGCAGTACTCCAGCAGAGAGAACAAGCGATCTGAAGAGAATCTTCATGGGCTTGGCGTCTCTACTTTTGAAGGTTCTCATTATCCATCCTATCATTTTTCTAGCAGATGAGGAAATACATTATTGTGGTCTTTGAAAATGAGATCCTCTGACATTATCGCTCCCAGGTCAGTCACATTAGTTTCTCGCTCAATTATGTGGTTAGAATTTGTTTTATACCGTGATAAAGTTTTAATTTCCTCAAGTTTTCAATATCTAAGTATTTGAAATTTCTCTTCGTGGAACTTCATATTGTTTTCTGCGGGTCATTTGAAGATTTGGTTGATGTCCACTTGGAGTCTTGCAGTGTCTTCGATGGCGGACACTTTCATGGCAATTCGGGTGTCATCCGCAAAGTATGACACCTCTGTGTCTATGTCAAAGATGAGGATGAGGAACAGGATGGGAGTGAGTACTGTGCCTTGTCGAATAGAGCTTTTTACTGTAGCCGCCTCAGACGTAACTCTGTTTACTATTATTTTTTTGTGTTCTTGTTATTCTCTTGTCACGCATTTTGTGTGTTATTACACCATGGTCGCACTTGTCAAAGGCTTTTGCAAAGTCTGTGTATACTACATCTGCATTTTCTAAAGCATCCAGGACCTTGTCATAGTGGTCTAGTAGCTGGGACAAGCAGGAGCGACCTTCCCTAAACCCGTGTTGCGCTGGGTTCTGTAAATGATGGGTATCTAGGTGGTTGGCGATCTTGCTTCTTAGAACCCTCTCAAAGGTTTTTATATGGGATGTTTGCGCTATCGGCGTACAGTTCTTTGCAATTGCTTTACTGTCACCTTTGTGGAGTGGGGCTATGTCTGTTGTTTTTAGTGACTGTGGGATGACTCCTGTGTCCATGCTCCCTCTCAATAGAATTCTGAGGGCTTCTTGCAGTTTTTGATGAACACGAAGTTCCACGAGTCCGGGCCTGGGGAAGAGTGCATGGGCTAATCACAAATTGCCTTTTCGAAATCTTGTGGTGTTAGGATAATATCAGATATATTTGAAATGACCAAATTTTGAGTCTTGGTCATAAAAAAAATCGTTTATATTGTCGACCCTGAACCTAGTTAATAGCTTACTGAACACTGAGTCATACTGGAACTTTAGTATCTCACTCATTTCTGTGCTGTCATCTGTGTAGGTTCCATCTAGTTTAAGCAGAGGTTTAATACTGGAGGATGTTTTTGCCTTAGATTTGGCATAAGAGAAGAAGTATTTTGAGTTTCTTTCAATTTCATTGATGGCTTTAAGTATTTCCTGAGATTCTTGTCTCTTGTTTGATTCCTTAAGCTTAAGTTCAATATTTGCTATTTCTTTGACTAGTGCCTCCCTTCGTATTTCAGATATACTGGCCCCTGTCAGCAGCTCTGTGATTCTTCGCCTTCGCATGTATAGGGAGCGTCTCTCTCTCTAGTTTACATCTTTCCTTTCTTTTTCTTAATGGAATGTGCCTTGAGCAAACCTCAAGTCCCACAGTGTTAATTCTTTCTAGGCAAAGGTTCGGATCCGTGTTGATTAGAATATCTTCCCAGTTTGTTTCATTTAGAGCATGGTTGACTTGTTCCCAGTGTATGTTTTTTATTGAAGTTGAATTTTGTGAATACACCCTCGTAACTGATCACATTTTGCTAGTCAGGAGACCTGCGCATACATGTCTGTATTCTTCTGTGTTCTTCGTGTTCTTGAGAGTTCTACCAATTTGTATCTCGGAATTCATAAATGAGGTAAAATTAAAGATTTATGAAATCGCTTGTGATCCCAAATATTCAAAAGGTTTCATTGATAATTGTTTTAAAATTGCTAGAAATACATTTTACAATCCCAGATAAAATAAGGAACCATATTTAGCCAAGAAGATGTTTGTTCTGCCTGAGTAACAAAAAGTTAGTTTGCTACACTGCATCGCAATTATGTCATGCCGAATAGGTAAAAGTTGCGATTTTGGTTTAAATAGCAAAACTCTTCTTGCCGAATAAGGCAAGCGAAAATTTGTGTATGCAATAACTTCACAAAAATCATTCTGAACCTAACTAGAAAAATATATTTCATTGTGTTTGTTCATTAAATTATTGTAAATTTGTCTAAAATATGTTTAGTTGGATTAGGCTAAATTAAATTGCGCTTGTTATAATAAGGTCAGATAAGTTTTCTAAGGTTCTTTTGGCACAAAATTATTAATTTGTACATTAACATAAATGAAAAAAAATCTTTAAACGTGTAAGAGAAAATTTTAGAAAGGATTTTAAATGAGTTTTTGCTAATTGACCAGTTTTACATATTCGGCACAACAATTACAGTCTTACTTCCAGTGGTCCCCACCTTTTCTGTCATCAAAATTTTCAGCGTCTGGCCCTGACAGTATATAAGTCTTCACTTCGTTGTTTCAGCTTCATTTTGTTCCAGACTATAGAGCTGAACATGAGGTATGTAATAGACCACACAACTATGTAATCTGCTTCAAGTGGAGAAAATATGTCTCTGAACATAAGAATACAAAATATGTGGAAAGTTTAAGAGGGAACAGGATGCTGGAAAGACAGGCTGCTGATATAAAAGTGGCTATTATGAGGCGAAATAATAGATTTTGGCTCCAAGGTTACAAGTATTGAACTATCGGGCCGAGTGTGCAAAGATGCAGGCGTGGGGAAAGTAGGAGCTACCATAATTTTGAACCTATTTTTTTCTGCAATATGCTGCTGAATCGGTTTAGGACAAATAGACAGCGCTAAATAAATTTGACACTATGATAGTGAAGCTAATTAAAGGAGCAAAAGCAAGGCATTGTTGCATTAAATTCGAAGAAAAAAACTCATTCTTGGAAGCTATGGCAACATGACTCACGAAATCGTAATGACACGATTGCAAACAAACCATACCACGGGCGGGGATAGAACCCGCGATCAGAGAGTCAAAACTCCAGACCGTCGCGTTAGTCACGGCTAGCTGGTCCAGTGGCTAACGAGACGGTCTGGAGTTTTCAGACTCTCTGATCGCGGGTTCTGTCCCCGCCCGTGGTATGGTTAGCTAAGGCAACAATTAACTGCACCTGTAGATAGCTATAAACCAGTAGATGGGTTTGATTGGTGTCAAGGGGTACGGGAGTTATTTCTTGAGTAGCTTTAGGTAGATGTCGTTTTGATAAGGACCTGCCTCGTATGGGCCAGTAGGCCTTCTGCAGTGTTCCTACATTCTTATGTTCTTATAAAGCTGCCGAATATGAAAATATTTCATGCTAAATAGCGGTCGCATAGTTATCGTCAGTAAAGTGTCAGGCGTATCAAATAACTTTAACAAGGGTTTCAATCATTTAAAAGTCTACAGTAATAAAGGCGACACTCAAAACATTTCCCAGATATTAGGTGCGTCTTATGAATTTGTGCAAAATCAATAAAGTTAAACTCAGTGAAAAACTCCTGACCAGATAACTTTCACGACAAATTCCTCAAAGATGGTGCCTCAGACTTGTCAGTCCCATAACTCATAACTTTATCCATCGCCACCAATAACGTGCCGGATGAGCTCAAGGTGCCCAGAGTCCAGCTCTTTTTAAAGAAAAACAGTAGACCGAATTTGTAGATGAATGGTTCAGAGAACCGACATGTTGATAAATTAGACACATGTGCAACTCTTGGGTATCTTTATTGAGGAAACGTTTCTCCTACCAACGGTTTATAAGCTCCTTCTCCGCACGTATGCCGTATTCTATTCAAGATTGATGGACTGATCACATCGACTCAAGGTTGAGGGACCGACCACCTCATTCTCCTCCTGTTCTTCAAGATTCTCCAGTGGCTTCGTCAGTCCATACAAAGGAGAATCTTGAAGAACAGGAGGAGAATGAGGTGATCGGTCCCTCAACCTTGAGTCGATGTGATCAGTCCATCAATCTTGAATAGAATACGGCATACGTGCGGAGAAGGAGCTTATAAACCGTTGGTAGGAGAAACGTTTCCTCAATAAAGTTACCCAAGAGTTGCACATGTGTCTAATTTATCAACAGTAGACCGAATATAAGCAATTATAGGCTTATTAGTATACTCAGTGTGATATCTGGAAATCTAGAAAAACTAGATTGTCAAATAGTTAATTGTCTTAGTGACAAAAACATCTTCCATGGTTACTAATCAGGTTTCGGGAGACGATCGTAATCAACGACTACCTTAAATAATTTCAAGGATTACCTGGGAACCCAATTGTCTGTTGGGTATCTCACAAGTAAGGTGATCTCAGACTTACAAAGAAAGTTAATTATAGTGAACATAGCATTCTGTGTAAGAAACTGTAAGTGATGGGCATACATAGGCTCTGTAGACTGGTTTAAGTATTTCCGGTATTTGTGGTGTTTTGTAAATGCCCATGAAGTGCAGCTCCTACAGTATGCAGATGACAGTGCTCTTCTAGTCTCAGGTACAGAAAATACCCGAAGAAAATAACTGAAGGAGTAATCACTCAAACTAGTCTTGCAGAAAGTAGTTAGTAGATAACCAACTACGTTGCGCTTGTAGATGTATGGTTCAGAGAACCGACACGTTGATAAATTAGACACATGTGCAACTCTTGGGTATCTTTACTGAGGAAACGTTTCGCCACACAATGGCGAAACGTTTCCTCAATAAAGATACCCAAGAGTTGCACATGTGTCTAATTTATCTACGTTGCGCTTATGAAAACAGAAGCTGTACTATTTGGCAGAAAAAGTAAGAACATAAGAACATAAGAGAGAAGGAACACTGCAACAGGCCTACTGACCCATGCGGAGCAGGTCCATGTCCCGCCCCCGGATTAGACCAATGACCCCCCTCCCCCGGATTAGACCAATGACCCCCTCCCCCGGATTAGCCCAATGACCCACCCAGTCTGATCATCTCCACTCAAGGATGGAGCACTGCACCAGACCCAGCAGCACAAGCTAGGCAGGTCTAACTCACACCCACCCACACCCACTCATGTATTTATCTAACCTATTTTTAAAACTACACAACGTTTTAGCCTGAATAACTGTACTCGGGAGTTTGTTCCACTCATCCACAACTCTATTACCAAACCAGTGCTTTCCTATATCCTTTCTGAATCTGAATTTTTCCAACTTGAAACCATTGCTGCGAGTCCTGTCTTGGCTGGAAATTTTCAGCACGCTATTTACATCCCCTTTATTTATTCCTGTTTTCCATTTATACACCTCGATCATATCCCCCCTAATTCTACGCCTTTCGAGACAGTGCAGATTCAGAGCCCTCAGTCTATCCTCATAGGGAAGATTTCTGATACAGTACTACCTTCAGTGAAAAATCTGGGAATACCCTTTGATTCATTCATGTCAAGAAAATTGATAGCGAATTTTGTGGTAAAATAAAAGCAAATACCAGGTTAAAATTCCTGGATAGACAGGCGGTACCTACCTGCTCAAGTTCGCAATACATGTTGAATTTTTATGTTATTTATGGTACTCTGCTCTAATAAAACATAAAAAGCCCTATAAATTACCCAGAATAGCATGGTGAGATTCATCCTGGACCTGGGTTCGAGATAACAGGATGAATTACAGTTGGAATGCTTAATGCTGCAGATAGGGTAAGACAACTGAGGCTCACTCATGTCTTCAAAATTGCTGTGTCCAGAAGATCTTGCTGTAAATTTTGTAAAAGTTAAGAACCAATGCCAGTCTGGTACTAGGAAAAGTGAGCGTAATTTTGAAGTACCCACAGAAGGTGGTCAGGCTTCAAACACCTAATACACAGAAATACAGGAGCGGAATATTTTCTAATGATTTCAAAGCCATTCACAGCATAAATCAGTTTAGGAGAGCGAAAGAGTACATAAGGAAAGTAGCTACGGAGAGGGAGGAAGGTAATTTCTTCTTAAGATGATTATATAACTGTTGCATTCAGCTATTTTTTTTTTCATTTTAATATATATGCAATTCATTTTCATGTAACTAATTTACTTAATTTCTTTTTGTCAAACACTACAATTGATATTTTACTGTATCTATTAGCTCTGTAGGAATACAACGCCCTCTATGGAAATAACTTTCGTTTCTGGGGGGGTTATCCTAGTAAATTGTGTGAGGCTAAACTGCAGTTTAACCTCAGCCCACTAGATGGTAGTGCGGGCGGTAACACGCTAATGATTCCTTGGTTTCTGAATCACCACAACCTCGACTTTTAAGGACTTTTCCTCTCACAGCGATATTTTAACAAAGTTTTCGATATTTTAGAAAAGTTTAATATTTAAGCGATGTTTTGCTAACAAAGTTTTGGTATTGTTTAGTGATCTTTCCCCTTTACCCTATCCAGTTCAACAGCCATAACGATTTAATGTATAATTAGTCTTCATTCCCTGTCGCTCGTTTTCTGTAAGGGACCTCTAATAGCCTCGTTCTTAAAAGCTTAATTGAAAACTCGTTTTCATTTAACATTATGCTATTACCAGGTAATTTATCAAATTACCCGCAGTCGGGAAGAGCGATAATAGGTACTGGTAGGGCGCCTGTCTCGTTAGTTTTAATAGGTGAAAAGAAAATAGGAAGTTGTTAAGAAAAAATATATATTTAAACCTAATTTGAAATCTTTCCGAAGCACGATCGAAGTGTATATTTTCACGTCACCTCCAAATTTTTTAGAGAATTTTGTTTTAGTGGGTGTACGTGTCTCGGCATATATCAATGTGTAACCAAAACACCACGTAGCGTAGAGAATGAATTTACTATATAATATTTCGTTATACAGCTTTTCCAAGCCTATAGAAAAACATTCACGAGAGCGGAGGGTAAAAATTGAAAATGTGAGGGATCAGGGTTGAGGGGAAACTGCAATATTTTGTTTGGCAGCACAAAGACACTAATAGCACAGCAAGCCTTTGTTTGGATATTCCGCTCACAGGTTATCTTTTTCAAATCATCAAGTCATTTTTTTTTTGTTCGTCACAAAAATATTTAGTTGGTGATAGATATAGACGTCACCTCAAACACAAGCAATGATAATCTTTCTAGTACGAGTTACCTCAAATATGGTGCAAACTTCAGCTTTGACATTATAATGAACAGCAATTTTAGTCTGCAATTTTCATCTGATTATAAGTTTTTAGTTAAATCTAGTACGTTAACGCTGAGTGTTGTTAAGCACTGAGTGCTACTCAACACTGAGTGCTATACTAATGTTGCTGATTCTCTTTGATCTACAATTATATCTGTGTACCCTAACTAGTGTCGAGGTCTGTGAAAGGCTCACATATATAAGCGATAGTGCTTTCACTACAGGGAAATTTGCAAACATTAAAATTGTCGTTACTGCAGTTGTTTTGTGAACGACCTAGCCATTAGTGGATTTAGTTGTCTAACAAACAATATCAGAATTAGTTATTTATTTGGCAGTTCGTCTGAAATGTCGGTAGTATGATATATCTGCTGTCCGGCTTTATCTAATTTTCATAGATGATCATGGCTTCATTTCTGCAAATTACACTGGACAACAAAACAATGTGTTCGGTCTGCTTCTGAGAGAAATGTAAGTATTCTTACGTAACACGAGCAAGCTGATTCCAAATTTGAAGTCGAAATTGAGTGAGCACGTCAGGATTTTTAGCTATTGGAAAACATAATTTACGGGTGAGGTAAATATTATAAGTCATTAAAAACTTACTTAAAGTAACTGAAAAATAATGCTTCCATGACAGTACACAACATATTCTCACTGGAAGTAGAAAATATTTAGTGTTTTAAGCATTAGTTTCTACACTTATAATTAACAGTAGTGTCATGCTGAAGAAACCAATAGCAGTCTCCCATCATGCTGAAGAAGCCAAAACAATAGCAGTCCTCCATCATGCTGAAGAAACCAATAGCAGTCCCCCATCATGCTGAAGAAACCAATAGCAGTCCCCCATCATGCTGAGGAAACCAAACCAATAGCAGTCCCCCATCAAGATGAAGAAACCAATAGCAGTCCCTCATCATGCTGAGGAAACCAAACCAATAGCAGTCCCCCATCATGCTGAGGAAACCAAACCAATAGCAGTCCCCCATCATGCTGAAGAAACCAATAGCAGTCCCCCATCAAGCTGGGACTGTAAAGCCCCTAAGAACATACCTGTATTGTACTGATGTCCTGATGAACTGTTTCACCACGCGCATCACAAACAACTCTAAGATTCTATGGAAAGAAGTCCAGGTATGAATGAAAAGAGTATTTTTTCAGGGACTAACTCGTCACAACTATCTGCTTTGTGTCATCCTAGGAAGCAGTGGATAATTTGCTTGGAAACTTCTCATGTAGCCATCTCTAGTGGGGTCAGTTTGGGTATTAAGACTGGGTCTGATACCAGATCACGTGTTAGTGATCCAAGAAAAACTCCAGCCTTTAGTTTAGCATCAGTTAAGGCTCGTTCATTTTCCCTAGGTAAAGAAATCCTGTATTTTCACCATTTATAGCCTTTATAAAGTTGTTCATTAGGCCAAATTTTATATACAATACACAAATAACCCGCACATAGAAGAGAGGAGCTTACGACGACGTTTCGGTCCAACTCGGACCATTTACAAAGTCACACTAACCAAGTCGGTCCAAGTCGGACCGAAACGTCGTCGTAAGCTTCCTTTCTTCTATGTGCGGGTTATTTGTGTATCGTTCCAGTCACGGTATTGTGACTTTTTTTTGTTATTTATATACAATGGTGGAGGAAATATCTTTCGAGGATACAGCGGTGCCGTATGTTGAATATTGAATTTGTATGGAACAGGGTTTTTTCTTTAGCCGGCCAGTCTTTGATATACATTGTCACGACTATTACACAAAGGAAGCACAGGTAGTGTAACCAATTTCAAGACCAAATATTAGCCCTATCACTATTAGGTCCCCACTTACATTCCATTTGCGGTCGTTGTATTTTGTTAATCTTAGTAGAATTGTTATGGACTCGTATCTTTCCTTTAACATCAAAGCATGAGCCACTGGCACAGATGGCTTTCCATTGCCGTTGTGACGGAGCACTGTTTCAGTCTGACCACCGAAGAATCCAAGAATATACAGTTTCCATTCACCAGACTTTTGCTATGGACTCGTATCTTTCCTTTAACATCAAAGCATGAGCCACTGGCACAGATGGCTTTCCATTGCAGTTGTGACGGAGCACTGCTTTCAGTCTGACCACCGAAGAATCCAAGAATAAACAGTGTCCATTCACCAGACTTTTGCTATGGACTCGTATCTTTCCTTTAACATCAAAGCATGAGCCACTGGCACAGATGGCTTTCCATTGCCGTTGTGACGGAGCACTGCTTTCAGTCTGACCACCGAAGAATCCAAGAATAAACAGTGTCCATTCACCAGACTTTTCTCATAAACTACTTCCTTCATAAGACCATTAGCATTAGTGCTGAAACACAAATTACTCTGAAATTGATAGAATGTCGCCAAACTAATAAGGCGTGCACGAAAATGAATTGTTTTTTCGTTCTGCTTCTTGTATGTGATTCAAACAGTTCAGATTTCTGCTTTGATGGGTCAAGATCCCTGACAAAGTCATTTAATTCCTAACCATACCCCGGCTGGGATTGAACCCGCGGTCACAGAGTCTCAAAACTCCAGCCCGTCGCGTTAGCCACTAGACCAGCTAGCCACAATAAGATTCGTCCAACTAGGTATATTTCTACACCATAGGAAGGTTAGCACAGGCACCACTGTGACCACAAATGCAAGTTTTTTACAGACGAATCTCCAGCTAGCGAGGCCGTGACGAACTCTAGCTCTAGTGGCTAACGCGACGGGCTGGAGTTTTGAGACTCTGTGACCGCGGGTTCAATCCTAGCCGGGGTATGGTTTGTTTGTAATCGTGTCATTACGATTTCGTGAATCATGTTGACGGCAGTGAAGGGACTTGAGCTAGAGTTCGTCACGGCTACTCTAGCTGGAGATTCGTCTGTAAAAACTTGCATTTGTGGTCACAGTGGTGCCTGTGCTAACCTTCCTATGGTGTAGAAATATATACCTAGTTGGACGAATCTTATTGTGGCTAGCTGGTCTAGTGGCTAACGCGACGGGCTGGAGTTTTGAGACTCTGTGACCGCGGGTTCAATCCCAGCCGGGGTATGGTTTGTTTGCAATCGTGTCATTACGATTTCGTGAGTCATTTAATTCCTGTAGTGTTATCAGTACTCACCTATATATACATGTACTCACTTATATGTGGTTCCAAGGGTCTAGTCATAGCTCTTGGCCCACTCTCTTTTCTGGTCGATACTAAGTCATTTTCTCCCTGCTCCTGGAGCCTTATACCTCTTCTTAAATCTGTGTGTGAAATTTGCCTCCAATTCTTCACTCTCTTGATTATTCCTCTTCCTGACAACTCTAAGGCTAAAGAAATACTTCTTAACATTCCTACGGCTCATCCAGGTTTTCAAATTCGATTTGTGTCCCTTTGTTCCTGTGTCCCTTCTCTGAAGCATTCGAGCCCTGTCCACCTTGAAAATTCCTCTCAGTATTTTATACTTCATTATCATGTGCCCCCTATCCCTACTGTTCTCTAGAGTCATCAGATTGAGTTCCCTTAACCACTCCTCGTAAGATATACCCCGAAGTTCCGGGACTTGTCTTCTTGCAAATTCTGCACTTTCTCCAGTTCCTTGACGTGTTTCACTAGGTGTGGGTTCCAGGCAGGTGCTGCATACTTCAGTATGGGCCTAACGTACACGGTGTACAGTGTCGTGAATGACCCTTTACTTAGATGTCGAGATGCTATTCTCAGGTTTACCAAGCGCCGAATATGTTGCAGCAGTTATTTGATTGGTGTCTCCCTTAGGGGACGTGCTAGATATAATGCTTACCCCAAGATCCTCTTCTTTAAGTGAGGTTTGCAGTCTTTGCTCCCCTAACCTGTACTCCGTCCGCGGCCTTCTTTGTCCTTCTCTAATCTTCGTGACCTTGCACTTGCTGGGGTTAAACTCCAGGAGCCATTTGTCAGACCAGACTTGTAGCCTATCCAGATCCCCTTGTAATCTTTACTGACCCTCGCTCGCTTATATTCTCATCACTTTCACATCATTAGCGGACAACGATACTTCTGAATTTATTCCTTCCGTCATGTCATTCACATACACAAGAAACAGCACCGGACCTAGGACTGACCCTTGTGGAACCCCACTCAACACATGCGGCCACTCTGACATTTCATCACGTACCAACACTCGTTGTTTCCTTCCTGCCAGGTATTCCCAGAACCATTTCAGCATTTTCCCTACTATTTCTGCTTGCTCCTCCAATTTTTGAACCAGTCTCTTGTGTGTTACTGTGCCAAAAGCCTTCTTGCAATCCCAAAGATGCAATTACCCATCTCTCTGTCTCTCTCTCCTGTCTTCTGTTACCTGATCGTAGAACCCAAGTAGATTTGTAGAGTGTACGAATGGTATATAATACCGACAAGATGAGGTTAAGACACATGTGCAACATCTGGGTATCTTTATTGTAGACGTTTCGCCATCCAGTGGCTTTATCAATACAAATTCTAGGACATTACCTCATCTTCTGTACATAGTTCTACTGTCTTCAAGTTATGTCCTAGAATTTGTATTGATAAAGCCACTGGATGGCGAAACGTCTACAGTAAAGATACCCAGATGTTGCACATGTGTCTTAACCTCATCTAGATTTGTAGCACAGGATTTCCCATCCCTGAAGCCGTCCTGATTGCCATGTATGAGCCCAATCCTTTCAACATGCTCCACCACTCTTCTGATAGTCTTTTCCATGACTTTACATATATGTCAGTGACACTGGTCTGTAGTTTAACGCTGCCTGTCTGTCTCCTTTCTTAAAAATTGGAACTACATTTGCTGTCTTTCACAGCTCAGGCAATTGCCCTGTTTTAATAGATTTATTGAAGATTACTGCTAGCGGCACATACAGTTCCTCTGATCTCTCTTTCAGGACCCAGGAAGATATGTTATCTTCACTATTACATTCAGTGTCCTCACCGTATGGCACAGGTTTTAATCCTGACTCAAAATATGGATATGTTTTCTTGTTCTTGTTTTTCCCCAAGAAACCAACCACATTAATCATGCAGAAGTAACAGTCATTTCAGTGATTCTTCAGTTTTCGCCACACCATTAGGACTGCAAATGACACTGATAGACATTTCCTATTCAACAACTGTGTCAGTTCAAAGGCACAAACTGTACAGCATATGTGCGGAGCTTAAGTTTTGTCTCGATTACCTATCTTACAGCCAAAGTTTCTTGTATGTAATGTTGATACAGTTCATTGTTTTATTTTTTCAGATCACGTAATGAATACCTGCCGTATCCATGCCAAAAACCTATCTGCAATGTTCGGGCATCCTCGTCTGTTCATGTTAATCTGAAATAGAGATTTTATATAAATATAGATACGTGTATGTGGCAGAGAAATGCAATTTAAGCAAAATAAACACTAATGTACAAAATAAACGGTAAACTTTTATTAATTTCTTTGACCACCGGTGCAGCCAGAACACAACTGATGCTCTTTGACTTTCCCTGACAAGCAAACATGATGGGTAGGATTCAGGTTTTTGCATGTAAGCTGACAGCCGCAACGTTTCCCTCAGGGATGCTTTCAGGTTTATACATCTACCATGGAATTACAAGTGTTTCCAGTATTTTAAGTGATGGGTTAAATCTGACCTCAGACTCAGTTTCAGCATTTTAAAAATAGTCCCAGAAGCTTTCATAAACAGAAATAGGAAATTTTCCTTTTGTCCAGTGAATTATCCAGAAAATATTGGGTAATTTGGCACTGATACAAATTCTATGACAATTCTGGATTCGCCTTCAAGTAGACGGAAGTGACAGGACGTGAATATCTTCAGAGAAGATTATTTATTGTACACATTTAGGCTATGCGTCTTAGTGTAAGAGGGTTAATAAAGCCGTAAGCCACCAAAGCAATAACATCCTGTTTTTAATCCTTAAGATCGGGGGACGCGGGGGGGGGGGGAGGTAAAACATAGTCTGGTATAAGTATGGTGAGATAGGTACACCTTTCTATGTAATAAAGTTTAACTATGAGGAATATGATCATATTTTAATAAGCCTCAGGATATGGAATCCCATTTCTTTATTTTTTTTCATTTATCGTGGATATATTTTCAGCTGCTTCTAAAGTAGATTACAGGAGGTTTGCTCTGCCCAAATCAAAATAAAAAAAAATTATTTTTCTACAATACACAAGCACTAAAAGTTTTACTACAATACTTACTGCAGATATTTTTACTACTACACACAATAGTGAAAGTTTTACTTCGAAACAAAACAGAGAAAGTTTTATTACAACACAGTGTTAAAGGTTTTACTACAGTACAAAGTTGAAAAGCTTTTACAGAAAGACACAGAAGTGCAAGTTTTAGTACGGTACACAGATGGGAGTTTTAATACGAAACACAGAGATGAAAGTTTTACTACGAACTACACTTTACTGCAATACAGTGGCGAAGATTTCACTAGTTTACATAGCAATGAAGATTTTACTATACACGATGTTGAAAGTTTATTGCAATCATAAATTGCAGCAGTTATCGCGGGGGAAATCAAACGCAAAAAAAAAACAATCATTACATATGCAAGCTAAGAGAAAATAAGAATAAACTAGATGTTTTTAATGCATTTAAAGGTTGTTGTTGAAGATTACAAGGGAATCAGAGAAGGTATTTGCAAGTTATATATATATATATATATATATATATATATATATATATATATATATATATATATATATATATATATATATATATATATATATACCTCTATAGCTGGAATGGGGACCCTCATCCTCAGAGAAGACAATAAACGTACCTCAGGGAAAACTCATGGTTCTCCCCGGAGCTGTTTGAATATTTTCTTCTCCTACCACCCCCTATATATTTTATATTCTATGTGAACATTTATTAATAAACAGAATACATTTACCAAAAAAAAAACAAACATGAATACAATGGCACAATGTATCAAAGATCATCAATTTCCTCCAGCTCCTCCGAGGCTGGACGCGAGCCAAGTATGCAGCAAGCATTTCCCCTCTGGATGGCTATGCTGAAGCGCTGGAACATGAAAGTGGCTGCCCTTGGGTCCCTGGTGGTGTCGATGAGTCTGGAACCCAATTCTTTAAGGAAACATGTGGCATTTTTTCCCCATGATCCCAAGGTCTCTGATCCCACTGGGACAAATTGATACTGTTGGCTAATGTCCCTGTACTTGCTGATCTTGTACTCCTCCCTGTGGTCAGCAGCTCCTCCCTGTCGCCCCACACTGTGATGGATATAGGTGTCAGCCAGTGTGGACACACAGGTATAGTCCCATGCTAAGAGCTTGCCATTCTTCCAAGGATAGACGGTGATCCCGTCGGGGCGGTTTGCTGGGTTGTGGGTATTGTTGGCTGCTGGTGATCGGGGCTCCCTCTCGGCAGGGCATCCAGCTGTAGCAAGGGTTCTCTTAGTGATGTTGTTGACCACATTGTGTCTTGCATACCAGCCCTTGGTTTTGGAACAGTTAAGACCATGTAGACCATATTGGTCTGCTTGCACTTCGCCGCAAATACACGTATATTCTGTGTGAATTGGGGCAGCAAGGCGCAGAGCCACTGCAATATGGAGAGTCTTAGGGTCGACTCACGTTCCCATTGCCGATATGGGAACTGTTTGGAGGAAGCCGCCGGAGTGAGGTGCGCTCACAGCCTGGAGACGGGCAATCTCTCTATCTGATGTTGCAGCCCTGAGCATGTTGGCAAGCACCTTTTCAGCAATCGGGCCATCCCAGCTTGACTGTTTGTGAGCCAGTGCTGCACTAGGGTTTGGTGCTGGAGCAGCAAGAGTCTCCCATTCGGTGATGACATTGGCATAGCTAGAGTCTTCTATTCCTGCTGAGTCACTGAGGGTATCAGGAAGAATTTGTCTTATCAACTCGTTTGATGATATGGAAGAGGATAGGAAAGCTGGTATAGCAATCTGGGAGGTTCTGCATACTCCTAGCCCTCCAAGCCTGACCGGAAGTGAGGCATGCAACCACTGTCCATCTTCAAGGGAAAGATTCAATACACTCTCTAGCATGGTCTTTAGGAGAGAGTCATATTCCTTGAGTTTTGGACTGCTGAAGGCTGGGGAGCATCTCAGAAAGTAGGTAAGTTTTGGGATTGACAGGCACCTGGTGAGTAAGAAGAAGGCATCGTGTGTGTTAGTGTCTTTCATCCTGCTTTCCATCGTCCGGAGGTCTGAGACTTTTTTTTCTAGGATCAGATCGATGGCATTGGACCCAAAAGGAGCACCAAGGAGAGTGCTATTGGCTGGATCAATTGCTCGCGCTCCTAGTAAAACGGCACTAATATTCTGGATCATCTGTTGATTGGTAGAAACTATTTCACAATTGGTGGGGTTTAAAGAAAGGCCCAGGCTTTCTCCCAAGTCTTTAATTTTACTGATGTCCTCTAGGAGAGATTCTGTTGTGCCAGCCAGGGTACCGTCGTCCAGGAACCAGATAATGAGCTCACTGGAGTGTGCTTCCGTGACTTCCTTGATGACCAAACAAAATAGAAAGGGGGCGAGAGGGTCCCCCTGTTGCACGTCCTCACATGAGTCAATTTCGTGGTCCCCAAACAATAGTTTGGAAGTCACACTATAACACGATTCTATGAAGGGATAAAGGGAAGGGAAATTTCTATAAACTGCTTGGAGAGCAGCATCCCTTCTGACTGAGTTGAAAGGATTGGCAAAGTCCAATTTGACCAAGGCTTTTTCATCGGACATGTTTTTGATATATACTCGTGCTGCATGGGCAGCTGCTTCACAGCTCTGTTGAACGCCGAAACCGAGCTGAGTTGGTTTCAGCATTGCAGCAGCCTCTTGACTCACCCTTCTTACTGCAGCCTTGGCGACTAGGCACCGAAGGGTGTTACCCACTGCAATGGGCCTAATTCCACCATCCTTTTTCCGGAGGGCACACAATGAGGCACCAAAGAAAAGGGGTCTGATGGCCTCTGGGACACCGCCAGCCAGGCACAGGTTGGAAAATTTGATGAGTTCAGACAGCAGCCTCTCTTAAACCCCACCAAGTGCGGGATTGAGTATTTAAGTGCTGAGGCCTTAAACCGGTGAAACCTCCTGCTGAGCCCTGTGGATATGACATAGCAGCTTTATACACATCAGCATCCTGTAAGGTTAGATGTTCTTCGCCTGCTGCAATGTCAGGGAGGTCAATGATGGTACTGGGAACCCTGGGTGGATGTTTGTCCTTCAGAGCTTGCGCCGTGCTGACGTCCTTGGGAGCGATGGTATCCTCACTGGTTATAAGTCTCAGAGCTCCAATGCCCTCTTCTATTTTTTTGCTAATTTGGGCTCTGATTTTTGAGGCGTCGGGTGTCCTGTTGTTGGCATTTGCCCGGCGGGTGTCTGTCGCCCTAGGGGGGAGACGGACGAGGCTGTCATCCCTCGGGAATGCATTTATTGCCCTAATAACATGTGCTGCTAGTGACTTGTTCCTCCTTGGTGGGACAGCCAAACAGGCATTGCCAAAAAGCAGCAAGTTGTGCCAGGATCTGTTGTTTGAAGGAGCATCGTTGACTTTCTTCAGAAGGTCAGTGAATTTGCTAGCAGCTTGAGGGCGAGCTGCTTTGGGGATGTGTGTCAGAGTCCTGGTGGATGTTAATTTGATTGCAAATTTTAGGTCCTCTGTAGAGGTGAAGTCACGGTAGTTGTCAGCCCTGTCTGCTGGGGGAGGCTGCTGGTTGTTCTCATTTGGAGCTCTCCTGGAGCCTAGACATCCGTTGTGTGCATGGATGTTGCCAGATGTGGGATTGAGTGCACATTCCCTGTAGCACACCCGGCAGATACCTCGTGAACGACAGCTTTGGCTCTGTCGTGAAGATTCCTGGGAATGCGCGACTACTTGTGACATTGCTCATATCGTGGGGGTGGGAGGGCGCCAGCTGTGGGGTGACGGGTGAAGGACAGCGTGGATGCATGGGGGATGAGGGTTGGGGAGTAGCGAGAGGCGGAACTTGTAATTGGTGGGGCACTAAACGGCAACACCCTTGGTCATGAAGTCAGTGGGCCTAGGCTTGGATGAGGGGAGGGGATCAAGGATGGGGGGCGGAGGGAGTGGCCCTGTGTGTTCGCTCAAGACGCACATCACTGACTAACTTTTGCTAATTGTTATACACTTATTACTCCATTTAGAAAAAAACCCTCGCCATTTGGCACACTAATCACCATGCTCACACTATTAACCGAGGTGTTCTTCTGTTCACCATCCAACGACCCCGGCCGGTCTCAGATGTAAACAAAACCTCCACACCTCCACTGGCAGGATCCCCTCACAACCGCTACGTCCCAAATCCCAACATGCACACTGCACTTTCACTGATACAGAAGCAATGGTCCGATGCAGAGGTTTGTCACAACTCTGTGATCTCCGGTGGATACTCACGATGATGTCTGCCGAAACTGGCCAGCGTAAACTATGTTGTTTCTTGGTTTACACACAGAATGTATGGAGCACCACACACACACACACACACACACACACACACACATATATATATATATATATATATATATATATATATATATATATATATATATATATATATATATAGGTAAAATTGGCAGATTAGCAAGACCTCATTTAAAATTAAGCTCTTTCTAAAATTTTCTCATATACGTTTAAAGATGTTTTTATTATATTTGTTAATGTAAAAATTAAATAATTTTGTACCAAAAGAACCTTAAAGAACATGCCTAACCTTAATATAGCACAATTTAATTCAGCCTAATCCAACTAAATATATTTTGGATAATTTTTTTTTATCACACTGGACGATTCCCACCAAGGCAGGGTGGCCCGAAAAAGAAAAACTTTCACCATCATTCACTCCATCACTGTCTTGCCAGAAGGGTGCTTTACACTACAGTTTTTAAACTGCAACATTAAGTCTAAGTAATAAGTCTACAATAATTTAATAATAAACGAACACAATGAAGTATATTTTTTTTCGTTAGGATCAAAATGATTTTTCCGAAATTATTGCATTCACAACTTTTCGCTTGCCTTATTCGGGAGGAAGATCGTTGCTATTTAAGAAAAAATAGCAAGTTTTACCTATTAGGCATGATATATATATATATATATATATATATATATATATATATATATATATATATATATATATATATATATATATATATGCTCTCCAAGCAGTTTATAGAAACTTCCCTTCCCTTTATCCCTTCATAGAATCGTGTTATAGAGTGACTTCCAAACTATTGCTTGGGGACCACTAAATTGACTCATGCGAGGGTGTGCAACAGGGGGACCCTCTCGCCCCCTTTCTATTCTGTTTGGTCATCAAGGAAGTCACAGAAGCACTCTCCAGCGAGCTCAATATCTGGTTCCTGGATGATGGTACCCTAGCTGGCACAACAGAATCTCTCCTAGAGGACATCAGTAATATTAAAGACATGGGAGAAAGCCTGGGCCTTTCTTTAAACCCCACCAAATGTGAAATAGTTTCTACCAATCAACAGATGATTCAGAATATTAGCGCCGTTTTACCAATAGCACGAGCCAATGATCCAGCCAATAGCACTCTCCTTGATGCTCTTTTTTCTAGAAAAAAAAGTCTCAGAATTCCGGAAGATGGAAAGCAGGATCAAAGACACTGACACACATGATGCCTTCTACCTACTCACCAGGTGCCTGTCAGTCCCAAAACTTACCTACTTTCTGAGATGCTCCCCAGCCTTCAGCAGTCCAAAACTCAAGGAATATGACTCTCTCCTAAAGACCATGCTAGAGAGTGTACTGAATCTTTCCCTTGAAGATGGACAGTGGTTGCAAGCCTCATTTCCGGTCAGATTTGGGGGCTAGGAGTACGCAGATCCTCCCAGATTGTTCTACCAGCTTTCCTATCCTCTTCCATAGCATCAAACGAGTTGATAAGACAAATTCTTCCTGATAACCTTAGTGAATCAGCAGGAATACAGGACCCTAGCTACGCCAGTGCCATCACTGAATGGGAGACGCTTGCTGCTCCAGCCCCAAACCCTAGTGCAGCACTGGCTCACAAACAGTCAAGCTGGGATGGCCCGATCGCTGAAAAGGTGCTTGCCAACATGCTCAGGGCTGCAACATCAGATAGGGAGACTGCCCGTCTCCAGACTGTGAGCGCTCCTCACTCCGGGGACTTCCTCCAAACAGTTCCCATATCGGCAATGGGAACGTGACTTGACCCTAAGACTCTCCGTATTGCAGTGGCTCTGCGCCTTGCTGCCCCAATTCACACAGAATATACGTGTATTTGCAGTGAAGCGCAAGCAGTCCAATATGGTCTACATGGTCTTAACTGTTCCAAAACCAAGGGCTAGTATGCAAGACACAATGAGGTCAACGGCATCATAAAGAGAACGCTTGCTACAGCTGGATGCCCTGCCGAGAGCGCGCCCTGATCACTAGCAGCCAACAATACCCACAACCCAGCAAACCGCCCCGACGGGATCACCGTCTATCCTTGGAAGAATGGCAAGCTCTTAGCATGGGACTATACCTGTGTGTCCACACTGGCTGACACCTACATCCATCACAGTGTTGGGCGACAGGGAGGAGCTGCTGACCACAGGGATGAGTACAAGATCAGCAAGTACAGGGACATAAGCCAACAGTATCAATTTGTCCCAGTGGGATCAGAGACCTTGAATCATGGGGAATAAATGCCACACATTTCCTCAAAGAATTGGGTTCCAGACTCATCGACACCACCAGGGACCCAAGGGCAGCCGCTTTCATGTTCCAGCGCCTCAGCATAGCCATCCAGAGGGGAAATGCTTGCTGCATACTTGGCTCGCATCCGGCTTCAGAGGAGCTTGAGGAAATTCATGATCTTTAATACAATGTACCATTGTATTCATGTTTGTGTTTTTCTGCTCATGTATTCTGTTTATTAATAAATGTTCACATATAAAATATGTAGGGGGTGGTAGGAGAAGAAAATATTCAAACAGCTCCGGGGAGAACCTTGAGTTTTCCCTGAGGTACGTTTATTGTCTTCTCTGAGGATGAGGGTCCTCATTCCAGCTATAGAGGTGGTACCTGCTATATATATATATATATATATATATATATATATATATATATATATATATATGCAAAAAAAAAACAACCACTCTGAAAGAATAGAGAAATTCCAAGCGCTTTCGTGACTACTCACATTATCAAGGAACTATGAAAGTAAAGCATCCAAGGAAGCTATATAAGGGGTCTGGCCAGCACCTCACTATCAGATCCCACAACGGTGAAACACCTGACGCGCGCCGACCCAACTTGGATAGGTCCTTTGCACAACTCACCCCACAAACTATTCTACCCAAGAAAATTTAAAAATTATTTGTCCAGTGTATTATTAAATTCTTCCCAAATTATATTAATTATAAATGGATCTAATTTATATAAACCAAAGGAAATATTCATATTATTGTCAAAACTGCTTTTTATGAAACAAGATTCAATTATATTCCTGTCGACCATGGACTTGCTTGATACTACTTTCTCAACTTTTTGAAAATCAATTGGATGGTTAAAATCTCTTACATGAATAAATAGAGCATTGGAATCTTGTCCAGTTCTAATGCTATATTTATGTTGTTTTAATCTTAGTTCGAGATTTTTACCAGTTTGACCGTAATAAACTTTATCGCAAATTTTACAAGGAATCTTATAGACACATCCATCAGCATTTTGGGGGGAATTCTTTATCAAAAGTTTTTTTTACTGTATCAAGATTTTTGAATACAACTTTAATATTAAAAGTCTTAAGAAGAGAAGGAATATCAACCAAGTTTTCATGGTAAGGGAGAACCAACATATTTTTAGTTGAATAAGGCTGGTTGTCCCTTTTTGGATTGTAAAAAGTATTTCTAGCAACTTTAAAAGATTTATCAATTACATTTCTTGGGTATTTTAAATCATTACCTATTTCATAAATTTTGGATATTTCCTCATCTATGAACTCAGGACTACAAATTCGTAAAGCTCTCAAAAACATTGATGAGAAAACAGACAGTTTGACTTTATCTTGATGCGAGGAATAATAGTGGACATAGGAACAGTTATTTGTAGGTTTTCTGTAAATTTTAAATTTGAATTCATTATTACCCTTAATAATTAAAACATCTAGAAAAGGCAATGAGTTATTTTCTTCAAACTCAACAGTAAAGTTTATAGAATGGGCTAAGCTAGTTAATTTTCCTAGGAAATGGTGTATATCTACATTTTTGGGAATAAGACACAAAATATCATCAACATATCTGAACCATTTAGCTCTATTAGGGAGGATTGTGTTAAGTAACCTTGTTTCAAAAAATTCCATGTATAGGTTACTAAGAACAGGTGAAAGAGGATTTCCCATTGCCATACCAAACTTCTGAGTGTAAAACTTATCATTAAATACAAATTTTGCATCAACAATGCAAAGTTTAATAAGTTTAATGATAGTAGGAACTGGCAATGGTAAATCATAGTTAACGAGTTCTTCAGCTAAGAAACTTAATAAATCATCAACAGGAACTTTCGTAAACAAGGAAGTAACATCAAAACTTACCATGTTAAAATCATTTAAGTCAGTCAAGGAGCTTAATTTATCAACCAAGTCTATGTTGTTTTTAACATTAAAGTTAGAAATTTTGCCAACAATAGGGCTCAAAATATCAACAAGCCATTTGGATAATTTATATGAAACTGACCCTATGGAGCTAATAATTGGTCTGACTGGATTCCCTGGTTTGTGTGTTTTTATTAGTCCATACATGTAAGGTAAAGATGGATTAGTGAAAGTAAATTGTTTGACTAATTCATCTTTGCCTTTCAGTAGAAGTTTTATTGTTTTATTGAAATTGCTGTTAACGGTTTCTAGGGGATTTTTCCTAAGTTTAGAAAAGGTTTCAGTATCATCTAAGAGATTATTCATTTTTTCTTGGTAATCATTTTCTTTCATAATTACTATTGCATTTATTTTGTCTGCTTTAGTAAGGCGCAAATTTTGACAATAATATGAATATTTCCTTTGGTTTATATAAATTAGATCCATTTATAATTAATAGAATTTGGGAAGAATTTAATAATACACTGGACAAATAATTTTTAAATTTTCTTGGGTAGAATAGTTTGTGGGGTGAGTTGTGCAAAGGACCTATCCAAGTTGGGTCGGCGCGCGTCAGGTGTTTAACCGTTGTGGGATCTGATAGTGAGGTGCTGGCCAGACCCCTTATATAGCTTCCTTGGATGCTTTACTTTCATAGTTCCTTGATAATGTGAGTAGTCACGAAAGCGCTTGGAATTTCTCTATTCTTTCAGAGTGGTTGTTTTGCATATTCTGAAATCACCTGTTTACTGTGATCTTATTGCATATATATATATATATATATATATATATATATATATATATATATATATATATATATATATATATATATATATCAAAAAGTCTGCCGTCTCCCACCGAGGCAGGGTGACGCAAAAAGAAAGAAAATCACCAAAAAGAAAAATACTTTTAAAATAATTCGACACTTTCACCTCACTCATACATAATCACTGTCTTTGCAGAGGTGCCCAAATACAACAGTTTAGAAGCATATATGAAGATATATAACACATCCCTCCAAACTGCCAATATCCCAAACCTCTCCTTTATAGTGCAGGCATTGTACTTCCCATTTTCGGCTATATAAAAATAACCGGTTTCCCTGAATCGCTTCACTAAATATTACCCTGCTCACACTCCAACAGCTCGTCAGGTCACAAATAACATTTGTCTCCATTCACTCCTATCTAACATGCTCACTCACGCTTGCTGGAAGTCCAAGCCCCTCGCCCACAAAACCTCCTTTACCCCCTCCCTCCAACCTTTTCGAGGACGACCCCTACCCCGCCTTCCTTTCCCTACAGATTTATACACTCTCCATGTCATTCTACTTTCATCCATTCTCTCTAAATGACCAAACCACCTCAACAACCCCTCTTCAGCCCTCTGACTAATACTTTTATTAACTCCACACCTTCTCCTAATTTCCACACTCCGAATTTTCTGCATAATATTTACACCACACATTGCTCTTAGACAGGACATCTCCACTGCCTCCAACCGTCTCCTCGCTGCAGCATTTACCACCCAAGCTTCACATCCATATAAGAGTGCTGGTACTACTATACTTTCATACATTCCTGTGAGGGAAAAGTTCACTAGATAGGAGTAGCGAGCGAGTATATGGTGACGATAGTTTGATTGCCCGGCTGCTTGTTAAGGTAGGATCAGTCTAGCTACCGCTACCCCCCCCCCCCTCTTTTTTCTCCACCCCGAGAGGTGACGCGTGGTTCTCCGACCAAATGGTAATCACTTGACTCACAGCTCCCAACACAACTGTAAGTAAAAGCCTCTGCTCCTGTTTTTAATAAATATATTGGTTAAAAGCTTCACTTTTATCCAATTTTAAGACGTAGTTCATTCTGCCTTGATTTCCATGTGCTTTTAGATAATCACCATGTTTTTTCAAATACTTTACTTGTCATGGAGAGTGATTTCTTAGGCAGTGGGTAACCTTTATCTCTTTCTAGCTTGGAATGTCAGCTTGGGTCAATGATCCACCCAGCCTGGTCATCTCCACTCAAGGGTGGAGCATTGCACCTAGATATGAAGCCAAGAATTCTGTTAGCTTTACTGCGAACACTAATGCACTGTTGTCTTGGTTTTAGATTACTGCTAACCAGAACTCCTAAATCCTTTTCGCAATCAGTAGTATTAAGATCTACATTATTTAGTTTACATGTGGCATGGTTATTTAACTGTCCAACATTTAGAACTTTGCATGTGTCAATATTAAACTGCATCTGCCACTTCTCCGACCATTGCGTCAGTCTATTCAAATCATCCTGGAGTGCTCTAATGTCCTCATTAGAATGAATTGGACGGCCTATTTTGGTATCATCAGCAAATTTGCTTATGTCGCTATTTATTCCCTCATCTATGTCGTTTATGTAAATTGTGAACAACGGGCCCAACACTGACCCCTGAGGAACACCGCTTGTGACGTGCCCCCATTCTGATTTCTCCCCATTTATGCAAACTCTCTACTGCCTATTTGTCAGCCATGCCTCTACCCAGGAAAAAATTTCTCCTCCTATTCCGTGTGCCTTAAGTTTCCTCAACAGCCTCTGATGTGGAACTGTATCGAAAGCCTTACTGAAGTCCATATACACAATATCATATTCATTACCATTCAAATCATCCTGGAGTGCTCTAATGTCCTCATTAGAATGAATTGGACGGCCTATTTTGGTATCATCAGCAAATTTGCTTATGTCGCTATTTATTCCCTCATCTATGTCGTTTATGTAAATTGTGAACAACAGGCCCAACACTGACCCCTGAGGAACACCGCTTGTGACGTGCCCCCATTCTGATTTCTCCCCATTTATGCAAACTCTCTACTGCCTATTTGTCAGCCATGCCTCTACACAGGAAAAAATTTCTCCTCCTATTCCGTGTGCCTTAAGTTTCCTCAATAGCCTCTGATGTGGAACTGTATCGAAAGCCTTACTGAAGTCCATATACACAATATCATATTCATTACCATGATCTACCTCCTCAAACACCTTAGTGAAAAAAGTTAGTAAATTCGTAAGACAGGAACGCCCCTTTGTAAAACCGTGTTGAGATTCATTAATCAATCTGTGCCTGTCAAGATGGCTACGAATTGCTTCGGCAATTATTGTTTCCATAAATTTTCCTATGGAGGTAAGGCTTATTGGTCTATAGTTCGAAGCCAAGGACCTGTCACCTGCCTTGTAAAAAGGTATTACATTTGCCATTTTCCACTTATCAGGCACTAGGCCAGTTTGTAGTGATATGTTAAAAAGATTAGCCAAAGGTATGCAAAGTTCCACTTCACATTCCTTTGAAACCCTTGCAAACAGTTCATCAGGGCCTGGGGATTTGTTAGGTTTTAATTTCTCTATTTGTCTGAGGACCATGTCACTAGTTACCCCAATCGTACATGGTTTATTATCCTGTTCTACAAAATCTATTTCAGGAATATCGCTAGTATTTTCCTGGGTAAAAACTGAGAGGAAGTAGGTATTGATCTGACCAGAGTTACTCTTAAGTGGGCCAATCTTGTCCCTAATCTTACTTCTGTATACCTGAAAGAACCCTTTTGGGTTAGTCTTGGAATCCCTTGCGACCTTAGCCTCATAATCCCTTTTTGCTTTTCTTATTCCTTTCTTTATTTCTCTCTTTAATTGAATATATTGATTTCTTAACTGCACATCCCCTCTTTTGATACGCCTATATATGTCTCTCTTTTGACCAATGAGATGTTTTAATCTATTGTTCATCCATTTGGGATCATTTTTGTTAGATCTAATTTCCCTACTCGGAACAAAAGTTGTCTGGGCAGCTAGAAATATGCTCTGAAAAACGTCATATTGGCAACCAAGATCACCTACCTGACCCATAGTCAGGACATCCCAATTTAGCTCACCCAGGTAAGTTTTCAGTCCCATGAAGTCGGCCAAGCGAAAATCTGGGACAGAGATTTGATTGCAGTTATCTGGGTAATTCCATGATATATTGAAACTAAGTGATTTGTGATCACTTTCCCCAAGCTCATCATTAACCTCAAGATTATTAATTAGTGAATCTTTGTTGGCAAGAACCAAGTCAAGCAGATTGTTTCCTCCAGTTGGTTCTGTCACAACCTGTTCTAAAAAGCAATCCTAAACCGTATCAAGAAAGTCACTAGACTCAAGAATTACTGTCATATTGTTCCAATCAATTTGTCTAAAGTTAAAATCTCCCATTATCACAACATTTTCATATCTAGATGCCTTATGAATTTCGTCCCATAACAGCTTACTGCACTCCCTATCAAGGTTTGGGGGCCTATAAATCACACCCAAAATTAATTTGTCACGACCCTCGAGAAACTGTAGCCAAACAGATTCTGTGCTCTTTGTTTCTATTCTTATATCATGTCTAAGACAACAATTTATATTTTCTTTGACGTACATCGCTACTCCACCACCCTTCCTGTTGACCCTATCAGTGTGGAATTGTTTATAACCCTGTATGTTGCATTCAGAAGGCATTTCTCTATCTTTCAGGTTGAACCAGGAATCTGTTATACCAATAATGTCTATATTACCTACACTTGCAAGTAATCTTAGCTCATCTATATTATTTCTTAGACTCCTACTATTTGTATAGTAAACCTTAAGCGAGCTAGTCACTCGTTGCCCTCTACTATCTTTGTTTGTTTGTTGATCAATTGATTTGCCATTACTAGCAAATTTATTTTGAATATTGTCTTTTAAACATATCCCTGAGGTATCCCTGTAATAACTGCTGTTTTTAACCCTAATGCTGCAGCCTGATTGTTTCCCACAAACACCCATACCTCTATAATCTATCAGTTTAAATTCCTAGACAAGTCATCAATTACCCTCTCATTTGAATTGGCTAATGCAATCACTTCATCCCCAGAGAGATGAACCCCATCCACTGCATACATATCACGTTTGCCAAATAATAGGTCACAGTTAACAATAAATGGGACTGCAAGTTCCTTGCAGTACCTCTCTAGCCAGAAATTTATACCAATTGCCCTAGACATCCAGTCATTGCCCACTCCCTTTCTAGGCAAGATACTACATATGACTGGGATCCCTCCTTAGACCTAACTACTTCTATGGCTGACCTGTACTTATGCAGCAGCTCCTCTCTCCTGCCCTTCCCAATGTCATTACCCCCAGCACTAAGACAGATAATGGGCTTGTTCCCATTACCTGACATAATATTATCCAATCTGCTGACTGTATCACCAACACCAGCTCCAGGAAGGCACACTCTCTATCTGACCTTTATGCCTCTGTTACAAAATGCACGATCCATATATCTTACCTGAGAATCGCTTACTATTAAAATATTCTTACCTTGATTAGCAGGGGAATCAGTGGTACCTTCAACCTCACTAACCACTGAAGTATACTCGTCTTGGAGAACGGAGAATTGATTTCCTACCTTCCCATCTTCTCTATTTACTCTCATCTTCCTTCTTCCTGAACTGTGAACCACTTGCCACTTAAAGTGGCTGCCACTATCACTGCTGGTGACCATTTCCTCTTTACCAGCTAAATCCTTCTCACACTCGCTCCCAAACTCATCTATGCGAAGCTTTAGCCTCCCATTTTCCTCCTGAAGAAGTAGAATCTCCTTTTTCAACACTTGAATCTGAGATTCTAAAACACTACAACGAGCCATGGTGCTTGGTAACAGCCCATGCTAACTCCCAAGATCTTAGGCAGGTATGACTGCAGGTGACCTGCTTGAGTACTGGCGTTGGGATAATCTGGTTTCTAGAGGTTTATGTCTGACCCTTGTATGAGAGTGGGCACCACCCATTATTAGGTGGTGTGTTTTAAATCAATCTCTGTTTCACTGTCCCAGTGTTTTTGAAAGTAAAGTTTATATTGAACTTTTTAGTGCCTCGGGCAGGCAGACCAAATTATCATTGTATGGCAAGACCAATACATTTTTCCTGGTAGGCTTTTCCTTAGGTTCAGTCCTGTAGAAAGTCTTCCTAGTTGACAGTAGGACTTTCTCAACAAAATCCCTGGGGTATCTCAGCTTTGTGGCTATGTTAAATATCTTGTTGATTTCATCTTTTAAATATTCAGCACTGCAGATACGCAAAGCTCTCAGGAATATTGTACGGAAAACACTCCTTTTAACCCAAGATTCATGAATGGAATAATAATGAATGTTGGTGGTCTTCCTGTAGACTGTAAATTTGAATCTTCTGTCGATGTGATGGATTAAAACTTCTAGGAAGGATAGAATGTTATCTATTTCATGTTCTAATGTGAAATTAACAGAAGGTACCAGACCACTGAGTCTAGGTAGGAACTCATCAATGTTGTGATCTCTAGGCCAAAGGCAAAGAACATCATCGACATATTTGAGCCCTCTAGCTTTATTTGGGAGAATATCTTTAAGTAGTCTAGTCTCAAAGAATTCCATATACAGGCTGCTGAGTAGGGGGCTGAGTGGATTTCTAATGGCCGTGCACTGTTTTTTTAAGCATAGTACTTGACTTCAAACATAAACTTGCAATACATAACACAAAGTTTAATCAGTTCAGTAATTATATTCGTGGGGTAGGGCATAAGTTATCTAGTTCCTCTTCAAGGTACGTAAGCAAGTCAGGGACAGGGACTCTGTTGCTGCCCTTGCACAGGTCCTCTGAGAAGTGTGAAAGTACTTGAGTTTAAGATTTCCACCTCCCGTGGCTTGTCTTGAGCACACACACACACACACACACACACACAAACACACACACACACACACACACACACACACACACACAAACACACACACACACACACAATTAGGTGAGTACACACACACCCACACACACACACACACACCCACACACACACACACACACACACACACACACACACACACACAAATATAATGTTAAATGAGCAGTAATGTTAAATGATCAGTTATGGAAGGAGAAAAGAGAATATGAATGTGTAAATTCAAGAATTATGTGGATTAAAGTAAAGGTTGGATGCGAGAAGTGGGTCATAATAAGCGTGTATGCACCTGGAGAAGAGAGGAATGCAGAGGAGAGAGAGAGAGATTTTGGGAGATGTTAAGTGAATGTATAGGAGCCTTTGAACCAAGTGAGAGAGTAATTGTGGTAGGGGACCTGAATGCTAAAGTAGGAGAAACTTTTAGAGAGGGTGTGGTAGGTAAGTTTGGGGTGCCAGGTGTAAATGATAATGGGAGCCCTTTGATTGAACTTTGTATAGAAAGGGGTTTAGTTATAGGTAATACATATTTTAAGAAAAAGAGGATAAATAAGTATACAAGATATGATGTAGGGCGAAATGACAGTAGTTTGTTGGATTATGTATTGGTAGATAAAAGACTGTTGAGTAGACTTCAGGATGTACATGTTTATAGAGGGGCCACAGATATATCAGATCACTTTCTAGTTGTAGCTACACTGAGAGTAAAAGGTAGATGGGATACAAGGAGAATAGAAGCATCAGGGAAGAGAGAGGTGAAGGTTTATAAACTAAAAGAGGAGGCAGTTAGGGTAAGATATAAACAGCTATTGGAGGATAGATGGGCTAATGAGAGCATAGGCAATGGGGTCGAAGAGGTATGGGGTAGGTTTAAAAATGTAGTGTTAGAGTGTTCAGCAGAAGTTTGTGGTTACAGGAAAGTGGGTGCGGGAGGGAAGAGGAGCGATTGGTGGAATGATAATGTAAAGAGAGTAGTAAGGGAGAAAAAGTTAGCATATGAGAAGTTTTTACAAAGTAGAAGTGATGCAAGGAGGGAAGAGTATATGGAGAAAAAGAGAGAGGTTAAGAGAGTGGTGAAGCAATGTAAAAAGAGAGCAAATGAGAGATTGGGTGAGATGTTATCAACAAATTTTGTTGAAAATAAGAAAAAGTTTTGGAGTGAGATTAACAAGTTAAGAAAGCCTAGAGAACAAATGGATTTGTCAGTTAAAAATAGGAGAGGAGAGTTATTAAATGGAGAGTTAGAGGTAATGGGAAGATGGAGGGAATATTTTGAGGAATTGTTAAATGTTGATGAAGATAGGGAAGCTGTGATTTCGTGTATAGGGCAAGGAGGAATAACATCTTGTAGGAGTGAGGAAGAGCCAGTTGTGAGTGTGGGGGAAGTTCGTGAGGCAGTAGGTAAAATGAAAGGGGGTAAGGCAGCCGGGATTGATGGGATAAAGATAGAAATGTTAAAAGCAGGTGGGGATATAGTTTTGGAGTGGTTGGTGCAATTATTTAATAAATGTATGGAAGAGGGTAAGGTACCTAGGGATTGGCAGAGAGCATGCATAGTTCCTTTGTATAAAGGCAAAGGGGATAAAAGAGAGTGCAAAAATTATAGGGGGATAAGTCTGCTGAGTATACCTGGTAAAGTGTATGGTAGAGTTATTATTGAAAGAATTAAGAATTAAGATAAGGCTAAAGAGGTCTTTGTGGCATTTATGGATTTGGAAAAGGCGTATGACAGGGTGGATAGGGGGGCAATGTGGCAGATGTTGCAAGTGTATGGTGTAGGAGGTAGGTTACTGAAAGCAGTGAAGAGTTTTTACGAGGATAGTGAGGCTCAAGTTAGAGTATGTAGGAAAGAGGGAATTATTTCCCAGTAAAAGTAGGCCTTAGACAAGGATGTGTGATGTCACCGTGGTTGTTTAATATATTTATAGATGGGGTTGTAAGAGAAGTAAATGCGAGGGTCTTGACAAGAGGCGTGGAGTTAAAAGATAAAGAATCACACACAAAGTGGGAGTTGTCACAGCTGCTCTTTGCTGATGACACTGTGCTCTTGGGAGATTCTGAAGAGAAGTTGCAGAGATTGGTGGATGAATTTGGTAGGGTGTGCAAAAGAAGAAAATTAAAAGTGAATACAGGAAAGAGTAAGGTTATGAGGATAACAAAAAGATTAGGTGATGAAAGATTGAATATCTGATTGGAGGGAGAGAGTATGGAGGAGGTGAATGTATTCAGATATTTGGGAGTGGACGTGTCAGCAGATGGGTCTATGAAAGATGAGGTGAATCATAGAATTGATGAGGGAAAAAGAGTGAGTGGTGCACTTAGGAGTCTGTGGAGACAAAGAACTTTGTCCTTGGAGGCAAAGAGGGGAATGTATGAGAGTAGTTTTACCAACGCTCTTATATGGGTGTGAAGCATGGGTGATGAATGTTGCAGCGAGGAGAAGGCTGGAGGCAGTGGAGATGTCATGTCTGAGGGCAATGTGCGGTGTGAATATAATGCAGAGAATTCGTAGTTTGGAAGTTAGGAGGAGGTGCGGGATTACCAAAACTGTTGTCCAGAGGGCTGAGGAAGGGTTGTTGAGGTGGTTCGGACATGTAGAGAGAATGGAGCGAAACAGAATGACTTCAAGAGTGTATCAGTCTGTAGTGGAAGGAAGGCGGGGTAGGGGTCGGCCTAGGAAAGTTTGGAGAGAGGGGGTAAAGGAGGTTTTGTGTGCGAGGGGCTTGGACTTCCAGCAGGTATGCATGAGCGTGTTTGATAGGAGTGAATGGAGACAAATGGTTTTTAATACTTGACGTGCTGTTGGAGTGTGAGCAAAGTAACATTTATGAAGGGGTTCAGGGAAACCGGCAGGCCGGACTTGAGTCCTGGAGATGGGAAGTACAGTGCCTGCACTCTGAAGGAGGGGTGTTAATGTTGCAGTTTAAAAACTGTAGTGTAAAGCACCCTTCTGGCAAGACAGTGATGGAGTGAATGATGGTGAAAGTTTTTCTTTTTCGTGCCACCCTGCCTTGGTGGGAATCGGCCAGTGTGATAATAATAAATAAGATATATATATATATATATATATATATATATATATATATATATATATATATATATATATATATATATATATATATATATATATGTTTATTTTTGCCCTTGATCTGAAGAAAGGACAGCAAGGCATGAAGAGGTTAATAATATCAAAAGCAGTCTTGCCACATCCAGATGTCAAGTGTTATAACATTAACATGGAGGTAAAGGTGAGGGGGAGGGGATAAAATACCTTATCTATTGGTATTTATAAAGTGATTAAAAAAATAAGCCAACATAAGCCCCTGTGCTTCGTAAACTACACAAAATGTTAATCAGGTGGTCAATATTTCACGTTTGATTACAAGGAACGGCAGATAAACTCACCTTTAGAAAATATACTTATATTATCATAAACAATATATACAGCACAAAACTTGTCTCTAATACTTTTCACATTTAACAAAACACCCTTGGACACAGCTACTAGTTAATTAAGTCTAGGACATAGAAAAAAAAAACAGTACCAGCGGTTCGCTGTAATCCCGTCTCCTATCCGGCTCCTAACCTCTTGTTAAATACACTATTATTTCAAAATCTCACCCAAACACACCGGCCCCACTCACACACCAGCGCCAGCCCTTCACCAGGGCCCAGATGAGCATAAATATAAACCCAAAGCCAGCCTACGGCCTGAGAATTATAATAAAATAGTTCAAGGTACTTAACTCCATGCTGCCTTCATCATTCTGCACCACCTCTCTCCTGATGGTGTCGCTATGACATCATTCCTCTAAGAACGTTCAGTATGCTTACTTTAATACAATTATGGAGCATTTTTCTTACAGTATTAACATGTTATTATACTTCACATTAATGAGAAACCTGCTTAACACCCAACAATAAGGTAGCTGCTGCAACTATGCAGGAACCGTAAGCATCCATACGGAAGTACCCGGAATGTCTAGACAGACAGCAAGCAGTTGGTGTCGGATTAAATATGTGCATTCACATTGGCCGATATATATCTCCAATAAAGCAGGGAGGAAGGAGGGGCAGTTGCAAGTTTCAGAGAGTCCCAAAAGTCTAGAAAATATTATGAACTTGCCCATAATTATATACCTGTTTGACATAGGCTCACAAATGCTTGCCACATGGGGAGAGAACACGTCTGATTTTCTTCTGGATCTAGGCAAAAGACTCATCAGAGCAATTAGGGATTCCAGGACAGCTAGTTTTCTGTTCCTGCTACTCATGGCTGTAGTTCAGAAAGGTAATGTCCGTTGCATCCTGGGTACACGCTCCAGCTCTGAGGAGCTGGAGCTGTATAGTCCTTGTGGCTTAGCGCTTCTTTTTGATTATAATAATAATGAGGAGCTGGAGAATTTTTTATAATATAATTTTGAAGAAACACGTACCAATGTATACTTGTAATATATCCTTCTCATGTACTGTATATGCCGTCTCTGTACCATTAATGTACTTTTCAAAATTGTGTAACATATTACGTAATAAAATCTATTTGTATATATGCGTGTATGAATGTGTGTGCACAACGATTGTTGCACACGAGCAATAATGGATGATCAACAATGCAACAGGAGGACAAAATACAGCTGTTGTTGTTACCTCATCACGGTTTGTTGTTCATGCAAAAATGCCTGCAGGTACATATGATCATATGCATTTATATATGCAAATGCACACACACACACACACACACACACACACACACACACACACACACGGGCTTATGAAAAATTTTGTGATGGCCTTGAACAAGAATGGAACTGCTTTCAGGTACCTGTAGTCAAAGTTTCCTCGTATAAGTGAAGGCAAGCTAAAATCAGGAATCTCTGTTGGCCCTCATATTCGGGAATTGATGAAGGACAAGCATTTTGATGAAGCATTAGCAGGTGTCGAGGTGAATGTCTGGTTTTCATTCCAGCAGACTGTTCACAACTTCTTGGGAAACAGGCGCTTCCCCGAATATGAAAATATGATACAAGACCTGAGTTCAAGTTTCCAACAATTTGAGTCTAGATTGAGTATGAAGATACACTTTTTGCACTCATATCTTGACTATTTTCCCAACAGTTGTGGGAATTACAGTGAGGAACAAGGAGAGCGGCTCCATCAGGATATTTGCACCACTGAAACTCGATACCAGGGCAAATGGAATGTCAGCATGATGGCAGATTACTATTGATCATTGAAACATAATGGTCTCGATGCACAGCACAAGCGAAAATCAAAGCGATCCTCATTCCTAACCATTAGGAGCATATTTTTTTAATTAAATCATTTGATATGACTCATATTGATTTGGAATTCATATATTCTTAAAAGTAACAGAGTGTGCTTTTCCATGATTACTTGCTTAATTTTAATAAATTAACAATTTATTAAAAATTTACATTTTTTATCATTAATTAATTTGTACGTTATTCAAAATCATTACTTGATAGAGCAAAATGATTTATATATTTACAATCAGCAGCCCAAGAATATGTAAGATCGCAACCATGAATAAAAATAAAAATTAAAAACACTCCAAATGCAGACCAATGTAATCAATGGTAAGTTATTCAGTGGAATTTAGTATCGCATTTTTTTAATAAAATCGGAAAAATGGGAATTTTACGGTTAGAAAAATACACCCGTCTTAAATGTATGAAGCCAAACAGACAAGACATTCTCCGGTCACCACTTGGATTCCAATGATTTCATGTTTAAGCATGTTAATACATATAAGATTCTGAACACCCACAGGGGCCCCAAAGCAGTCTTGTTCCGCCTTGCAAAATTTCTCTTGGAAACCCTGGGCACTGGGCACTTACACATGCTAAACATTGCATGAAGCCTTTACTCTGTATAGCTAATCTAGACACACACACACACACACACACACTTAAACACACAGTTACTGGTAATGGGCGATTTCAACCACAGGGAGATCGACTGGGAAAACCTGGAGCCACATGGGGGTCCCGAAACATGGAGAGCCAAGATGATGGATGTGGTACTTGAAAACCTCATGCATCAACATGTCAGGGACACAACCAGAGATAGAGGGGAGGATGAGCCAGCAAGACTGGATCTTGTGTTCACCCTGAGCAGTTCAGACATTGAGGACATCACTTACGAGAGGCCCCTTGGAGCTAGCGATCACGTGGTTCTGAGTTTTGATTATATAGTAGAGTTACAAGTGGAGACGGTAACAGGAACTGAAGGGGACAGGCCAAACTATAAAAGGGGGGACTACACAGGTATGAGAAACTTCCTGCAGGAGGTTCAGTGGGACAGAGAAATGGTAGGAAAATCAGTAAACGAGATGATGGAATATGTGGCAACAAAGTGCAAGGAGGCAGAGGAAAGTTTTGTTCCCAAGGGAAACAGAAATAATAGGAAGACCAAAACGAGTCCTTGGTTTATCCGAAGGTGTAGGGAGGCAAAAACTAAGTGCAACAGAGAATGGAAAAGGTACAGGAGGCATAGGACCCAGGAAAACAAAGAGATTAGTAGAAGAGCCAGAAACGAGTATGCACAGATAAGGAGGGAGGCCCAGCGACAGTATGAAAACGACATAGCATCGAAAGTCAAATCTGACCCGAAACTGCTGTATAGCCACATTAGGAGGAAGACAACAGTCAAGGACCAGGTGATAAGGCTGAGGAAAGAAGGTGGAAAACTCACAAGAAACGATCAAGAGGTATGTGAGGAGCTCAACACGAGATTTAAGGAAGTATTTACAGTAGAGACAGGAAGGACTCTGGGGGGACAGACCAGATGGGGACACCAGCAAGGAATACACCAACAAGTGTTGGACGACATACAAACAGATGAGGAGGAGGTGAAGAAACTGCTAAGGGACATCGATACCTCAAAGGCAATGGGACCGGACATCTCCCCGTGGGTCCTTAGAGAGGGAGCAGACATGTTGTGCGTGCCACTTACCACAATCTTCAACACGTCCCTGGAAACTGGGCAGCTACCTGAGGTATGGAAGATGGCAAATGTAGTTCCCATTTTTAAAAAAGGAGACAGAAAAGAGGCACTAAACAATAGACCTGTGTCATTGACGTGTATAGTATGCAAAATTATGGAGAAGATTATCAGGAGGAGAGTGGTGGAGCACCTGGAACGGAACAAGAGTATAAATGCCAACCAACACGGATTCATGGAAGGCAAATCCTGTGTCACAAACCTTCTGGAGTTTTATGATAAAATAACAGAAGTAAGACACAAGAGAGAGAGGTGGGTTGATTGCATCTTCTTGGACTGCAAGAAGGCCTTTGACACAGTTCCTCACAAGAGATTAGTGCAGAACCTAGAGCATCAGGCGCATATAACAGGAAGGGCACTGCAATGGATCAGAGAATACCTGACAGGGAGGCAACAACGAGTCATGGTACGTAATGATGTATCACAGTGGGCACCTGTGACGAGCGGGGTCCCACAGGGGTCGGTCCTAGGACCAGTGCTATTTTTGGTATATGTGAACGACATGATGGAAGGATTAGACTCAGAAGTGTCCCTGTTTGCAGATGATGTGAAGTTAATGAGGAGAATTAAATCTGATGAGGACCAGGCAAAGAGACCTGGACAGACTGGACACCTGGTCCAGCAAATGGCTTCTCGAATTTAATCCTGCCAAATGCAAAGTCATGAAGATAGGGGAAGGGCACAGAAGACCACAGACAGAGTATAGGCTAGGTGGCCAAAGACTGCAAACCTCACTCAAGGAGAAAGATCTTGGGGTGAGTATAACACCGAACATGTCTCCGGAAGCACACATCAATCAGATAACTGCTGCAGCATATGGGCGCCTGGCAAACCTGAGAACAGCATTCCGATACCTTAGTAAGGAATCGTTCAAGACACTGTACACCGTGTATGTCAGGCCCATACTGGAGTATGCAGCACCTGTTTGGAACCCGCACTTGATAAAGCACGTCAAGAAACTAGAGAAAGTACAAAGGTTTGCGACAAGGTTAGTTCCAGAGCTAAGGGGAATGTCCTATGAAGAAAGATTAAGGGAAATCGGCCTGACGACACTGGAGGACAGGAGGGTCAGGGGAGACATGATAACGACATATCAAATACTGCGTGGAATAGACAAGGTGGACAAAGACAGGATGTTCCAGGGAGGGGACACAGAAACAAGAGGCCACAATTGGAAGTTGAAGACACAAATGAGTCAGAGAGATATTAGGAAGTATTTCTTCAGTCATAGAGTTGTAAGGCAGTGGAATAGCCTAGAAAATGACGTAGTGGAGGCAGGAACCATACACAGTTTTAAGACGAGGTTTGATAAAGCTCATGGAGCGGGGAGAGAGAGGGCCCAGTAGCAACCGGTGAAGAGGCGGGGCCAGGAGCTAAGACTCGACCCCTGCAACCACAAATAGGTGAGTACAAATAGGTGAGTACACACACACACACACACACACACACACACACACACACACACACACACACAGCATATGTGCGCCTGGCAAACCTCAGAACAGCATTCCGACATCATAATAAGGAATCGTTCAGGACCCTCTACACCGTGTACGTTAGGCCCATATTGGAGTATGCGGCACCAGTTTGGAACCCACACCTAGCCAAGCATGTAAAGAAACTAGAGAAAGTGCAAAGGTTTGCAATAAGACTAGTCCCAAAGCTAAGAGGTATGTCCTACGAGGAGAGGTTAAGGGAAATCAACCTGACGACACTGGAGGATAGGAGAGATAGGGGAGACATGATAACGACTTACAAAATACTGAGAGAAATTGACAAGGTGGACAAAGACATGATGTTCCAGAGACTGGACACAGTTGGGAGCTGAAGACACAGATGAATCACAGGGATGTTAGGAACTATTTCTTCAGCCACAGAGTAGTCAGTAAGTGGAATAGTTTAGGAAGCGATGTAGTGGAGGCAGGATCCATACATAGCTTTAAGCAGAGGTACGATAAAGCTCATGGTTCAGGGAGAGTGACCTAGTAGCGACCAGTGAAGAGGCGGGGCCAGGAGCTTGGACTCGACCCCTGCAACCTCAACTAGGTGAGTACACACACACACACATGATAAAGCTCATGGAGCAGGGAGAGAGAGAGGACCTAGTAGCACTCTGTGAAGAGGCGGGGCCAGGAGCTGAGTCTCGACCCCTGCAACCACAAAATTAGTGAATACAATTAGGTGAGTATAGGTAGTAGGTTGGTAGACAGCAACCACCCAGGGAAGTACTACCGTCCTGCCAGATGACTGTGAAACAGAAACCTGTAACTGTTTTGCATGATGGTAGGATTGCTGTTTTCTTTTTCTGTCTCATAAACACGCTAGATAACAGGGATATCTTGCTACTCCTACTTACACTTTAGTCACACTTCACAGACACGCACATGCATATATATATACATACATCTAGGTTTTTCTCCTTTTTCTAAATAGCTCTTGTTCTTCTTTATTTCTTCTGTTGTCCATGGGGAAGTGGAAAAGAATCTTTCCTCCGTAAGCCATGCGTGTCGTATGAGGCGACTAAAATGCCGGGAGCAATGGGCTAGTAACCCCTTCTCCTGTAGACATTTACTAAAAAAGAGAAGAAGAAAAACTTTATAAAACTGGGATGCTTAAATGTGCGTGGATGTAGTGCGGATGACAAGAAACAGATGATTGCTGATGTTATGAATGAAAAGAAGTTGGATGTCCTGGCCCTAAGCGAAACAAAACTGAAGGGGGTAGGGGAGTTTCAGTGGGGGAAATAAATGGGATTAAATCTGGAGTATCTGAGAGAGTTAGAGCAAAGGAAGGGGTAGCAGTAATGTTAAATGATCAGTTATGGAAGGAGAAAAGAGAATATGAATGTGTAAATTCAAGAATTATGTGGATTAAAGTAAAGGTTGGATGCGAAAAGTGGGTCATAATAACCGTGTATGCACCTGGAGAAGAGAGGAATGCAGAGGAGAGAGAGAGATTTTGGGAGATGTTAAGTGAATGTATAGGAGCCTTTGAACCAAGTGAGAGAGTAATTGTGGTAGGGGACCTGAATGCTAAAGTAGGAGAAACTTTTAGAGAGGGTGTGGTAGGTAAGTTTGGGGTGCCAGGTGTAAATGATAATGGGAGCCCTTTGATTGAACTTTGTATAGAAAGGGGTTTAGTTATAGGTAATACATATTTTAAGAAAAAGAGGATAAATAAGTATACAAGATATGATGTAGGACGAAATGACAGTAGTTTGTTGGATTATGTATTGGTAGATAAAAGACTGTTGAGTAGACTTCAGGATGTACATGTTTATAGAGGGGCCACAGATATATCAGATCACTTTCTAGTTGTAGCTACACTGAGAGTAAAAGGTAGATGGGATACAAGGAGAATAAAAGTATCAGGGAAGAGAGAGGTGAAGGTTTATAAACTAAAAGAGGAGGCAGTTAGGGCAAGATATAAACAGCTATTGGGGTCGAAGAGGTATGGGGTAGGTTTAAAAATGTAGTGTTAGAGTGTTCAGCAGAAGTTTGTGGTTACAGGAAAGTGGGTGCGGGAGGGAAGAGGAGCGATTGGTGGAATGATGATGTAAAGAGAGTAGTAAGGGAGAAAAAGTTAGCATATGAGAAGTTTTTACAAAGTAGAAGTGATGCAAGGAGGGAAGAGTATATGGAGAAAGAGAGAGAGGTTAAGAGAGTGGTGAAGCAGTGTAAAAAGAGAGCAAATGAGAGAGTGGGTGAGATGTTATCAACAAATTTTGTTGAAAATAAGAAAAAGTTTTGGAGTGAGATTAACAAGTTAAGAAAGCCTAGAGAACAAATGGATTTGTCAGTTAAAAATAGGAGAGGAGAGTTATTAAATGGAGAGTTAGAGGTATTGGGAAGATGGAGGGAATATTTTGAGGAATTGTTAAATGTTGATGAAGATAGGGAAGCTGTGATTTCGTGTATAGGACAAGGAGGAATAACATCTTGTAGGAGTGAGGAAGAGCCAGTTGTGAGTGTGGGGGAAGTTCGTGAGGCAGTAGATAAAATGAAAGGGGGTAAGGCAGCCGGGATTGATGGGATAAAGATAGAAATGTTAAAAGCAGGTGGGGATATAGTTTTGGAGTGGTTGGTGGAATTATTTAATAAATGTATGGAAGAGGGTAAGGTACCTAGGGATTGGCAGAGAGCATGCATAGTTCCTTTGTATAAAGGCAAAGGGGATAAAAGAGAGTGCAAAAATTATAGGGGGATAAGTCTGCTGAGTATACCTGGTAAAGTGTATGGTAGAGTTATTATTGAAAGAATTAAGAGTAAGACGGAGAATAGGATAGCAGATGAACAAGGAGGCTTTAGGAAAGGTAGGGGGTGTGTGGACCAGGTGTTTACAGTGAAACATATATGTGAACAGTATTTAGATAAGGCTAAAGAGGTCTTTGTGGCATTTATGGATTTGGAAAAGGCGTATGACATGGTGGATAGGGGGGCAATGTGGCAGATGTTGCAAGTGTATGGTGTAGGAGGTAGGTTACTGAAAGCAGTGAAGAGTTTTTACGAGGATAGTGAGGCTCAAGTTAGAGTATGTAGGAAAGAGGGAAATTTTTTCCCAGTAAAAGTAGGCCTTAGACAAGGATGTGTGATGTCACCTTGGTTGTTTAATATATTTATAGATGGGGTTGTAAGAGAAGTAAATGCGAGGGTCTTGGCAAGAAGCGTGGAGTTAAAAGATAAAGAATCACACACAAAGTGGGAGTTGTCACAGCTGCTCTTTGCTGATGACACTGTGCTCTTGGGAGATTCTGAAGAGAAGTTGCAGAGATTGGTGGATGAATTTGGTAGGGTGTGCAAAAGAAGAAAATTAAAGGTGAATACAGGAAAGAGTAAGGTTATGTGGATAACAAAAAGATTAGGTGATGAAAGATTGAATATCAGATTGGAGGGAGAGAGTATGGAGGAGGTGAATGTATTCAGATATTTGGGAGTGGACGTGTCAGCGGATGGGTCTATGAAAGATGAGGTGAATCATAGAATTGATGAGGGGAAAAGAGTGAGTGGTGCACTTAGGAGTCTGTGGAGACAAAGAACTTTGTCCTTGGAGGCAAAGAGGGGAATGTATGAGAGTATAGTTTTACCAACGCTCTTATATGGGTGTGAGGCATGGGTGATGAATGTTGCAGCGAGGAGAAGGCTGGAGGCAGTGGAGATGTCATGTCTGAGGGCAATGTGTGGTGTGAATATAATGCAGAGAATTCGTAGTTTGGAAGTTAGGAGGAGGTGCAGGATTACCAAAACTGTTGTCCAGAGGGCTGAGGAAGGGTTGTTGAGGTGGTTCGAACATGTAGAGAGAATGGAGCGAAACAGAATGACTTCAAGAGTGTATCAGTCTGTAGTGGAAGGAAGGCGGGGTAGGGGTCGGCCTAGGAAAGGTTGGAGAGAGGGGGTAAAGGAGGTTTTGTGTGCGAGGGGCTTGGACTTCCAGCAGCGTGAGCGTGTTTGATAGGAGTGAATGGAGACAAATGGTTTTTAATACTTGACGTGCTATTGGAGTGTGAGCAAAGTAACATTTATGAAGGGGTTCAGGGAAACCGGAAGGCCGGACTTGAGTCCTGGAGATGGGAAGTACAGTGCCTGCACTCTGAAGGAGGGGTGTTAATGTTGCAGTTTAAAAACTGTAGTGTAAAGCACCCTTCTGGCAAGACAGTGATGGAGTGAATGATGGTGAATTTTTTTCTTTTTCGGGCCACCCTGCCTTGGTGGGAATCGGCCAGTGTGATAATAAAAAAAATAATTAGGTGAGTACACACACACACACACTATAGGGAACAAAGGAGTTTTACTGCATGCAAAGGCCCTATCAGACCACCGCGAAACCCGGGAAAAGACGAGGAGCACACCAGGAACAAACGAGAAGACAGAAGAAAATGAAAGGGCTAAGCCATATGCAGAGGCCCTAACAGACCACATCAGTGCCCAGGAAAAGATGAGAAGGGAAAATGACAGGCCTCTGAGGACAGGGATATTAGATAGAGAAGAGACTGAAGAATGGAAAGTTGCAATGGAGGCAACTAAATCGACTCATGGGATGCAAAGGGAAATGCAGTGGGAGGATGACAGGGAGAAGTCAGTCTTTGTTTATTGGCTCCAAGAAGTTGAAGGGAAATCTTATGAAACAAGAAAAAAGGGGAAGAAAAAAGCTGTTGAAAATATCATGAAAACAATAGGAGAGGATGACATGACCCAAGTGGCAAATTTTCTGAGAATAGAGGAGTTTCCAAGAGGAAAAGAATAGTCAGTCAATGTGATTTTCAAGGCAAAATCGGCTCGAAACAGGATCCTGGAGGGGAAAGGACAATTAAGGGACACATTGGCATACCGGAGGGTGTTCCTCGACCGCTACAGAACACAAGAAAGGCAGAAACTGAAAGAGAGGGTACAAAGACACAAGGAGGAAAGAGAGGCAAAGATGGAAATGGGCAGGAGAATCCAGACTCGGAAGGGAAAATACAGCCTCCACACAAAAGGCCCTCAACCATGACAACCCAAATGCAAACAAATAATCTAACCCAAAACCCACACACTATACTCACAGCCTCCGCCCTCTCATCACAGATTCTACCCTCACAGCAACTCCCCATAGTTCCCCACCAGATTTATCGCTCCCCCAACCCCAACGTACTCCCCAGACCACAGTTTTAGAAAAGAAGTTGAAGGTTTGGTGCACGAATGCGGACAGAATAACAAATGTGAGGACTGGCACTCGCAGAAATGAAACTCACCAGGATAACAGACGCAGTCTTCCCACCCTGATATCAGATCTTGAGGAAAGACAGAAAGAGCAGAGGGGAGGAGGAGTTGTACTGCTTATTAAAAACCGATGGGGATTTGAGGAAATGGAAGGAATGGACGGAATGGGCGAAAGGGACTATATATTAGGAACAATTCAGTTGGTAATTGCATTGATATACCACCCGTCACAGAACTGCAGAAGGCCAAGAGAAGACTATGAAGAGAACAACAGAGCAATGGTAGACACAGCTGAGTTGGCAAAGTTACTAGTTATGAGTGAATTTTAATCACATGTTTTGGGGGTCCCAAAACATGAAGAGCCAGGATGATGGATGTGGTACTGAAAAAACCTCATGCATCAACATGTTAGGGACACTACCAGAGAGAGAGGCGACGATGAACCAGCAAGACTGGACCTCGTATTCACCGTGAGTAGCTCGGACATAGAGGACGTCGCATACGAAAGACCCCTCGGAGCTAGTGATCACATGGTTCTGAGCTTCGAATGGAGAGGGTAACAGAATTAGGATGGGAGAAGTGAAGCTACAAAATGGTTGACTACACAAGCATGAGGAACTTCCTGCAAGAGGTTCAATAGGAAAGAGAATTGGTAGGAAAATCAGTAAACGAAATGATGTATAACAAAATGCAAGGAGGCAGAGGAGAGGTTTGTTCCCAAGGGCAACAGAAACAATGGGTATACCAGAACGAGACCTTGGTTCACCAAAAGGTGTAGGGAGACAAAAACAAAGTGTGCTAGAGAATGGGAAAAGGACCCAGGGAAATAGAGATTAGCTGAAGAGCCAGAAACGAGTATGCACAGATAAGGAAAGAGGCCCAGTGACAGTAAGAAAACGACATAGCATCGAAAGTCAAGTCTGACCCGAAGTTGTTGTATAGCCACATTAGGAGGAAAACAACAGACAAGGACCAGGTAATCAGGATGAGGAAGGAAGTTGGGAAGTTCACAAGAAATGACCAAGAAGTATGTGAGGAGCTCAATATGAGATTTAAAGAAGTATTTACAGTTGAAACACAAAAGACTCCAGTAAGTCAAAATGGGTGCGGAGGGGAGGGTACACCAACTAGGAATATACCAACAAGTGCTCGATGAAATATACGCAACCGAGGAGGAGGTGAAGAAGCTGCTATGTGAACTTGATATCTCAAAGGCAGTAGGACCGAACATGTCTCCGTGGGTCCTTAGAGAGGGAGCAGAGATGCTGTGTGTGCCACCAACAACACTCGTCAACACATCCAGTGAAACTGGGCAACTATCTGAGGTATGGAAAAAGGCAAATGTAGTCCCAATTTTTAAAAATGGAGACAGACACGAGGCATTAAACTACAGACCAGTGTCACTGACGTGTATAGTAGGCAAAGTCATGGCAAAAATTATCAGGAGGAGAGTAGTGGGGCAACTAGAATGCAACAAGATTATAAACGACAACCAGCATGATTTCATGTAAGGGAAATGCTGCATCACAAGCCTACTGGAGTTTTATTACAAGGTAACGGAAGTACGACACGAGAGAGAAGGGTGGGAAGATTGCATTTTCTTTGACTACATAAAGACCTTCGATAAAGTTCCTCAAGAGAGATTAATGCAAAAGGTAGAGGATGAGGCATGCATAACAGGAAAGGCACTGCAATGGATCAGAGAATACCTGACAGGGAGGCAACAACGAGTCATGGTATGTGACGAGGTGTCAGAGTGGGCGGTTGTGACGAGCGGGGTTCTCGAAAGCGAATCAGGTAGGGCTACAGAGGGATCTGGACAGGCTGCAAGCCTGGTCCAGCAACTGGCTCCTCGAATTTAGCCCCGCCAAATCGACCTGACATCACTGGAGGACAGTAGGGTTGGAGGAGACATGATAACGTCATGTAAAATACTGCGATTAATTGGCAAGGGGGGCAGACACATGATATTCCAGAGATGGTACACAATTCGAAGTTGAAGATTCACATGAGTCAGAGGGATGTTAGGAAGTATTTCGTCAGTTATAGAGTTGTCAGGAAGTGGAATAGTCTGGAAAGTGACGTAGTGGAGGCAGGAACCATACATAGTTTTAAGACAAGGTTTGATAAAGCACATTGAGCATGAAGAGAGAGGACCTATTAGCGATCAGTTAAGAGGCGGGGTCAGGAGCTATCAATTGACCCTTGCAATCAGAAATTGGTGAGTACACACACATACACACTCAAGAGGTACAACAAAGCTCATAAAGCAGGAATAGAGTGGACATAGTAGCGACAAGAGAGAAGACGGGGCCAGGAGCCACATATTGGTGAGTACGCACACACACACACACACGCAAGCACACGCTCGGGGCCAAACTTAGCAATCCTGTCTTCTGAATACTTTAGTTCATGATTATTTTATTCATAAAATAATCAATATCAAATATTGTCAACAGATCATTGTTACTCGTTGTAATCAGAGGAAATGAGAAGTAGGAGGAGACAAAGTTGAGGTACAAGAAGTTATTTCATGCGTTGAGGCCAGTTGTATCCAGCTGATACCAAGTTAAAGTTACTGAGGAAGTGAATTCAAACGGCTTGTAATGTACATCTATTTTCAGAAAATGTATTTTCGAAGACTATTTTTTACGTTACTTCATCTTCGGGTAGGTTACTGACCTAGGCCCATGTCACAGGGCCTGCTACTTCCCTGCCTTAAAAAGGAAATATTCATCATCGTTCATTTAATAACTCTCTTGCATTTGCCAATTCAAATGACCCTTCGTGCTCCTCCTTCAGAATGCAGACATTGTACTTCAAACATCCAGAACTTAAGTTCTGCTAACAGGTTTTTTAATACTATGATAAATGTTACCATGCTCACACTCCAACAGCGTGTCAGATCCTTAAAATCTCTTGTCTCCACTCCTGTCTAACATACACGCGACAGCAGGACACACAAGCCCTGCCACTTAAAACCTAAGTCACACCCTCTCTCCAACCCTTCTTAGAACGACATTTTCCCCTTCCTTCCAACCCAGATTCATACACCTCTTGGTCATCCTATATCTTGCACCAAAAATAAACACTCCTGCCTCCTGTGCTGAAATGAATTCCACTCTCGTCTGAGATACTGCGTATTACAACTTCACGAGTTCACACCCTCTCTCCAACCCTTCTTAGGAACACCCCTACCCCTTCCTTCCAATCCAGATTTATACACCCTCTTGGTCACCCTATATCTTGCACCAAAAATAAACACTCCTGCCTCGTGTGAGGAAATCAATTCCACTTTCGTCTGAGATACTGCGCGTTACCACTTCACGAGTTCACTGATGTGGCCTGGCCTAGAGGGCATCAACACTAAATACCTTCTCCATTATTTTTCGCAATGTTGATCGAGGAATGCCTAATTCTGAAAGATGTTTTCACGTTTTTTATACAAATGCACTCTGTGGTGACCTTACTGGTAACGCTACTTGTGTCTTCCCTATTTGCGTCCTATTTATTGGTGCCTTACCTATTCTCATTCCTCGAATTTTTGGCTTATTTCAGTCGTCCCTCTTTGTGCATTCCCTGTTTTTGCCCATTCTAGTTTTTCCCAACTATATATGAAGATTACTTCACTTATTTCAGTGACTATCCGACCGCATTTGGAGGACGCAGGTTTGACGCAGGTTAAGGTGCATTTCAGGCAGGAAATTGATACTAGTGTCCACTTTTATATATCAATCTTCATTGTTTCTTATTCCATAGTTACTGTATGACCCTTACTGGTTTATAGATTCATTATAATAATAATAATAATAATAATAATACTAATAATAATAATAATAATAATAATAATAATAATAATAATAATAAAAATAATAATAATGCAATAGGCATGTAGAGGTGAGGAACTATTAAGATATTGTGTGAGAAGGTAACTGAAATCAGAAACAGCTGAAGAGGACTCGGTAAGTTCCTGTTTTGCCACAGTAGTGGTGCGCATCCACCTGCACCACAGCAGTGGTGTGCATCCACCTGCACCACTGCTGTGGTGCGCATCCACCTGCACCACAGTAGTGGTGCGCATCCACCTGCACCACAGTAGTGGTGCGCATCCACCTGCACCACAGCAGTGGTGAGCATGCACCTGCACCACAGTAGTGGTGCGCATCCACCTGCACCACAGCAGTGGTGCGCATCCACCTGCACCACAGTAGTGGTGCGCATCCACCTGCACCACAGCAGTGGTGCGAGTCCACCTTCACATACGCGTCCACGTGCATCACTACTCTGGACTCGCACCACTACTGTGGTGCAGGTGGACGCGCACCACTACTGTGGTGCCTGTGGACGCGCACCACTACTGTGGTGCAGCAGGTAGCGCACCACTAGTGTGGTGCTGGTGGACGCGCACCACAACAATGGTGCAGGTGGACGCGCACCACTACTATGGTGCCTGTGGACGCGAACAACTACTGGTGTGCCTGTGAACGTGCACTACAACTGTGGTGCAGCAGATAGCGCACCACTAGTGTGGTGCCGGTGGACGCATACTACTGTGGTGTTGGTGGACGCGCACCACTACTGTGGTGCTAGTGGACGCACTAAACTACTGTGGTGCAGGTGGACGCGCACAACTAGTGTGGTGCTGGTGGATGAACACGATTACTGTGGTGCTGGTGGACGCGCTTCACTATTGTGGTGCAGGTGAAAGCGCACCACTACTGTGGTGCAGGTGGACTTGCGCCACCAGGTGAACCCTCACCACTACTGTGGTGCAGGTGGACGCGCACCACTAGTGTGGTGCAGGTGGACGCGCACCACTAGTGTGGTGCAGGTGGACGCGCACCTCTACTCTGGTGAAGGTGGACGTGCACCACTACTGTAGTGCTGGAGGACGTGTATCACTAGTGTGGTGCAGGTGGACGCGCACCTCTACTCTGGTGAAGGTGGACGTGCACCACTACTGTGGTGCTGGAGGACGTGTATCACTAGTGTTGTGCAGGTGGACGCGCAGCACTACTGTAGTGCAGGAGGACGCGCAACACTAGTGTGGTGCTGGTGGACCCGCACCACTGCATTGGTGCAGGAGGACGCTCACCACTACTGTGGTGTTGGTGGACGCGCTCCACTATTGTGGTGCAGGTGGACGCGCACCACTACTGTTTTGCAGGTTGACGCGCACCACTACTGTAGAGCAGATGGACGCACGCCACTACCGTGGTGCCTTTGGACGCTCACAGCTACTGTGGTGCTGGTGAATGCGCACCACTACTGTGGTGCAGGTGGACGTGCACCACTAGTGTAGTGTAGGTGGACACACACCACTACTATGGTGCCTGTGGACGCGCACCACTACTGTGGTGCAGGAGGTAGCACACCACTTTATAGTGTGGTTCAGGTGGTCGCGCACCACTACTGTTGTGCAGGAGGTAGTGCACCACTAGTGTGGTGCCTGTGGACGCTCACCACTACTGTGGTGTTCTTGGGCGCGCACCACTACTGTAGTGCAGGAGGCAGCGCACCACTAGTGTGGTGCAGATGGACGCTCACCACTTCTGAGGTGCTCATGAACACGCACCACTAGTGTTGTGCTGGTAGATATGCACCACTAGTGTGGTGCAGGTGGACGCGCACCACTACTGTGTCTAGCATAACCATCTACTACCACCACTATTATCACATTGTATCAGAACATTTTGTTGTTAAACGACACTTCGACATTTCGACACTTCGACATTTCGCCCTAAAAAGACTATTAATCTTGTTGGAAAAGGCGGCCAATGAAGAAAATAATGCGGTATGAAACACAGTGTAAGCTATGCTCTTATTATATATATCGATGTTTCGCTCGAGGGAAGCTTTATCAAGATGATAAAACTCGAGCGAAACATCGTTATAATAGAAACTTTGTGGTAAATAAGGCATGGAACTCTAGAAGTGATAATTCTGGAAATTTGAGATAATAAGTCCCTCAGCCTTAAGCTATAATCTGCGACATGATTCTGTGTTAGTGAGGTGAAAATGTTGAACGATGATGAAAGTATTTTCTTTTTGGGGATTTTCTTTCTTTTTGGGTCACCCTGCCTCGGTGGGAGACGGCCGACTTGTTAAAAAAAAATGAAGCTTAAACATAAAAGACTGACCGTCTTTTATTAAGGCTGAGAGACTGATTGCCTCTAAACAACATCTCTGTTTTTACTGTAACCAGTACTCTTATCACTTGTATATTCGTCTGACAAAGCTAGCTGCACAGGCGAAAAGTTTAGGTAGAAGAGATTCCTAGGGCAGGCCACCGGTGACCCGGTGGCCTGGTGGCTAAAGCTCCCGCTTCACACACAGAGGGCCCGGGCTCGATTCCCGGCGGGTGGAAACATTTCGACACGTTTCCTTACACCTGTTGTCCTGTTCACCTAGCAGCAAATAGGTACCTGGGTGTTAGTCGACTGGTGTGGGTCGCATCCTGGGGGACAAGATTAAGGACCCCAATGGAAATAAGTTAGACAGTCCTCGATGACGCACTGACTTTCTTGGGTTATCCTGGGTGGCTAACCCTCCGGGGTTAAAAATCCGAACGAAATCTTATCTTATCTTATCTTATCAACTTGTCGGTTTGTGTACCATTTATGTAATTGATGTAACTGATGAAGTTTCAGATTCAACCTCCCCAACATTCTCTCTCTGACTCTCCATCCTATATATACACTCATGCAGAAAGAACAAAAGGACACAATACAGTGACTGGAACAATACACAAAAAAGAGAGGAGCTTACGATAAGCTCCTTTATTTACAAATTTACCCGACCATTCAACACGGCCTACAGACGTTGATGGGGGACTGATGGCCTCCAGTACATAAAATATTTTTGCAGTGCAATGCAAAACACTGATCGCAGCCACAGAACAGCTGAATTAGATCAACAACTCCTCAGAGATCCTCAGACGGGTCGTCTTAGGATTAACACTTGTGTCAGGGCACAGTTCCTGACGAATCAATTAGTCAGTCAATTTGCCCAGGTAGATCTATTTGTAACATGATAAAGTCCACTGTGTGGGTGAAACGTAACTTTATTGTAACAACCTCTCACAGTAGCATCAGATGCAGGATTTCATTCAGTTTCATTTGGTATAGGGTAGCATTAAAGGCATTCAATGTGGGCCCCTCTGGTTGCTCGGCAAACATCGATGCGATAGACCAGTTCGGTCCAGACGCTCTGCAGCATATCTGGTGTTATCATTCGAACTACTTCAGTGATATGTAAAGTAAAAGGACACAAGTGCAACTAATGTGACATTTATTGTAGCAACGTTTCGCTCTCCAGGAGCTTTATCAAGCCATTACAAACAATACATGGACACAGAGGGTATATAAAGGCTCAGAGTGAGGTGAATACTAGTGAGGTACCATTTCGATGTTCACTAGTGGTAGTAGTAGTAGTAGTAGTGGTAGTGACAAAAGCAATTAATTCGTACATGAGTAAAAGGATATAAAAGCTATTACTTGGGTAACATAAAAATAGGTTGGACAAATATAAACTGGAATGAGGCAGGTTGTTTCAGTGTTCACTCTCTGTGCTTTGTGTAGTATAACAGGAGAGACTGTGTGATGGCAGGGTTTACTGTTTTCAGGAGGATTCTTGCTAAGACTTCGGAGATGGTGAAGCTGCCGTTGTTTTGTCTAATTGTATTCGAAACAGTGATCAGTGCTGATTCAAGGCACTTGCGTGTGCGGAAATTAGTTTCTTTTATCACTAATTGGGCGTCTCTGAATTTCATAAGATGATTGGTGGAATTTCGGTGTTGTACACAGGCGTTGTTTAAGTTGTCGTTCCTACATGCGTATATGTGTTCATTGAGGCGGGTGTCGAGGTTTCTTGCTGTTTCACCTACGTAGATCTTGTCACAGCCTCCACAGGGTATAGTGTAAACTCCTGCATTGACTGGTTCGTGGTGCTTGGGTTTTGTCCTGGTTAGATCCTTTATTGAAGTGGTAGAAGCGATGGCGACTCTGGTGTTAGCTTGTGAAACTACTTTTGAGACGTTTAGTGCAACCTGGCTGTTGGGAAGAATTATAACTTTGTTGGGAGCGGTGTTGATGCGTGGAGAATTGATGATCTGAAGAGCTCTTTTCTTGCAGTCTTTGATGAAAAAAGAAGGAAATTGTAACTCAGTGAATGTTTGGAGAATGTAAGTACATTCCTCGTCAAGAAACTCAGGACTACAAATTCGGTATGCTCTTAGGAAAAACCCGATGATGATGCCTCTTTTGGTCTTGGTATCTTGACTGGAATAGAAGTGTGTGAGATCACACACTTCTACCACTTCAATAAAGGATCTAACCAGGACAAAACCCAAGCACCACGAACCAGTCAATGCAGGAGTTTACACTATACCCTATGGAGGCTGTGACAAGATCTACGTAGGTGAAACAGCAAGAAACCTCGACACCCGCCTCAATGAACACATATACGCATGTAGGAACGACAACTTAAACAACGCCTGTGTACAACACCGAAATTCCACCAATCATCTTATGAAATTCAGAGACGCCCAATTAGTGATAAAAGAAACTAATTTCCGCACACGCAAGTGCCTTGAATCAGCACTGATCGCTGTTTCGAATACAATTAAACAAAACAACGGCAGCTTCACCATCTCCGAAGTCTTAGCAAGAATCCTCCTGAAAACAGTAAACCCTGCCATCACATAGTCTCTCCTGTTATACTACACAAAGCACAGAGAGTGAACACTGAAACAACCTGCCTCATTCCAGTTTATATTTGTGCAACCTATTTTTATGTTACCCAAGTAATAGCTTTTATATCCTTTTACTCATGTACGAATTAATTGCTTTTGTCACTACCACTACTACTACTACTACTACCACTAGTGAACATCGAAATGGTACCTCACTAGTATTCACCTCACTCTGAGCCTTTATATACCCTCTGTGTCCATGTATTGTTTGTAATGGCTTGATAAAGCTCCTGGAGAGCGAAACGTTGCTACAATAAATGTCACATTAGTTGCACTTGTGTCCTTTTACTTTACATATTGTCGGTAATTCTACCAACTTTATTACTTCAGTGATCAAAATTTTCAGCTCCTCCAGGGTTGCAGGTAGTGGTGGCACGTAAACTGTGCACTTCACGTACACTCTTAGAAAGAAGCCACAAACAGTTAGGTCCGGTGACCTCTGCTCGTGGCCTACGAGATCACCGGACCTGTCTGTGACTTCTTTCTTTAGGGGTACGTGAAAAGCACAGTTTACGTACCACCACTACCTGCAACCCTGGAGGAGCTGAAAATTTTAATCACTGAAGCAGTTCGCATGATAACACCAGCCTAAGCTCTTGGGAGTTAGCGTGGGTTGTTACCAAGCACCATGGCTTCTTGTAGTGTTTTAGAATCTCAGGTTCAAGTGTTGAAGAAGGAGATTCTACTTCTTCAGGAGGAAAATAGGAGGCTAAAGCTTCGCATAGATGAGTTTGGGAGTGAGTGTGAGAAGGATTTAGCTGGTAAGGAAGAAATGGTCACCAGCAGTGATAGTGGCAGCCGCTTTAAGTGGCAAGTGGTTCACAGTTCAGGAAGAAGGAAGATGAAGAGATGTAATCAGTCCATCACCCTTAAAGTTTTGAGGTGGTTAGTCCCTCAGTCTGAGGGATTGACTGAGGGACTGACCGCAGTAAAGCGAACAGAATTCTTGGCTTCATATCTAGAAGTCTAAATAATAGAAGTCCTCAGGTTGTTCTTCAACTCTATATATACTTGGTTAGGCATCATTTAGACTATGCTGCTCAGTTCTGGTTACCGTATTACAAAATGGATATAAATGCTCTGGAAAACTTACAGAGGAGGACGACAAAGATGATCCCATGTATCAGAAATCTTGTAGATGAATGGTTCACAGAACCGACACGTTGATAAATTAGACACATGTGCAACTCTTGGGTATCTTTATTGAGGAAACGTTTCGCCGAACAGTGGCTTCATCAGTCCATACAAAGGAGAAACTTGAAGAACAGGAGGAGAATGAGGTAATCAGTCCCTCAGCCTTGAGTCGATGTGGTCAGTCCATCAATCTTGAATAGAATTGATGGACTGACCACATCGACTCAAGGCTGAGGGACTGATTACCTCATTCTCCTCCTGTTCTTCAAGTTTCTCCTTTGTATGGACTGATGAAGCCACTGTGTGGCGAAACGTTTCCTCAATAAAGATACCCAAGAGTTGCACATGTGTCTAATTTATCATCAGAAATCTTCCCTATGAGGATAGACTGAGGGCCCTGAATCTGCACTCTCTCGAAAGGCGTAGAATCAGGGGGGATATGATCGAGGTGTATAAATGGAAAACAGGAATAAATAAAGGGGATGTAAATAGCATGCTGAAAATTTCCAGCCAAGACAGGACTTGCAGCAATGGTTTCAAGTTGGAAAAATTCAGATTCAGGAAGGATATAGGAAAGCACTGATTTGGTAATAGAGTTGTGGATGAGTGGAACAAACTCCCGAGTACAGTTATTCAGGCTTAAACGTTGTGTAGTTTTAAAAATGGGTTAGATAAATACACGAGTGGGTGTGGGTGGGTGTGAGTTGGACCTGACTAGCTTGTGCTGCTGGATCTGGTGCAGTGCTCTATCCTTGAGTGGAGGTGGCCAGACTGGGTGGGTCATTGGTCTAATCCGGGGAGGGGAGGACATGGACCTGCTCCGCATGGGTCAGTAGGCCTGTTGCAGTGTGCCTTCTTTCTTATGCTCTTATGTTCTTATATGCTGCAGAGCGTCTGGGCTGAACTGGACTATCGCATCGATGAAAGTTAAGACACATGTGCAACATCTGGAAATCTTTATTGTAGACGTTTCGCCATCCAGTGGCTTTATCAATACAGATTCTAGGACATAATAGGAAGACAGTAGAACTATATACAAAAGATGAGGTAATCAGTCCCTCAGCCTTGGAGTTAGTGAGAGTAAGACACATGGGCAATATCTGGGTATCTTTATTGTAGACGTTTCGCCATCCAGTGGCTTTATCAATACAAATTCTAGGACATAACTTGAAGACAGTAGAACTATGTACAGAAGATGAGGTAATCAGTCCCTCAACCTAGGAGTAGGTGCGAACAGCACCATAGTCGTGGAGATTCTGAAGCAGAAGAAAGAATCCTGGCGCTTATATAGTAACGTCAGGTGAAGCAGACGAGGGCAAATTCACTGGTAGGCGGGATTCTCCAGTGGAAGTAGGTCCTTCCCAAAGAGATGGGTTAGTAGTAGTAGTAGATGTCGTAGTCGTGAAGGTTATGTACATGTCCTCAGAATTAAGATTCCATGATGTTGCAGTGTCTGACAAGTTGTGTACAAATGGTATATAATACCGACAAGATGAGAGTAAGACACATGGGCAACATCTGGGTATCTTTATTGTAGACGTTTCGCCAGCCACTGGATGGCGAAACGTCTACAATAAAGATACCCAGATGTTGCACATGTGTCTTACTCTCATCTTGTCGGTATTATATACCATTCGTACACAACTTGGAGTTAGTGTTCACAGCATCGTGGTGGAGGAGAATCTGAAGCAAAGGCAAGAAGACTGGCGGTTATATAGGCGTCAGTGGATAGGGACGGGCAGCAGACGAGGGCATAGTCACTGGTAGGCGGGATTCCCCAGTGGAAGTAGGTCCTTCCCAAAGAGATGGGTTAGTTGCAGCAGCCGTGAAGAAGGTCTTGTAGATGTCCTCTGAACCAAGATTCCATGATGTTGCAGTGTCTGACAAGTTGTGCAAGAAAGGTATAAAATACTTTCATATTGTCGGTATTTTATACCTAACTCATATCGCATCGATGTTTACCGAGCAACCAGAGGGGCGCACATTGAGTTCCTTTAATGCTACCCTATACCACATGAAACTGAATGACATCCTGCATCTGAAACTACTAACTGTGAAATATTATTACAAAAAGTTACATGTTATACCTGTTTGAAATCAGGTAGTGTTTTTGTGGCCACTCTGTATTGCATTTGCGTTTGTTTTTCCAACCAAGTCCAGACTTGATCAACCGGTGAGCAAGTCTAATAAATAAAAATGGACTCTTGTGTTTTACATTCCTAGTTTCTCGGCAACTAGCCATTCACTGTATTCTGCATTACTGCAGTTACGAATCTGAAAATTTATTCATATCTGTTTTGAGAGTGTGTTAATAGAACCCACACAGGATATTCATCAGGAAGTTTGTCCCTTGTTGTATATACACTTTTCTACCCATATCAGGGAGTAAAGTATTTTTGGCTGGTGGTGGTGAAGTGACATACAATGTCAATGGACTGAACACATCGACTCCAGGATAAGGGACTGATTACCTCATTTTCCTTCTCATCTTTCACCGTTTCTCTCTGTCTTGGACTGAAGAAGCCACTGGCTGGCGTAACGTTTCCTCAGTAAAAATATCCAAATATTGCACAATTGCTTAATTTTTCAAGCGACATGCAGCCGTAATGACCTTCATTTAATCGACACCTTGTGAGCCCCATTAACCAACGCTGGAACACTTAACTCCCTTGCATGCCAACATGGAGAAGAGAACGGTTACTCTGGTAAGCTGCAAAGTCTTTTGAGGCAAAGGAAGGCCACTATTTTGTAAGCTTTCAATATTGACGAGACCAGAGTAGTGCTACAATACTTGTAAAGAATGAAAAAGCCCAATATCGAGTTATGAACAGTACACACAACCTCACTTAGGACACTAAAATTTATGACGACGTTTTGGTTCGACTTTGAACATTAACTAATCGCATAGGTAAGGGTGCCAGAATATATACTAGAGTGGAGAAGGTTTACCTGTGTACAATACTTGGGCCTCCGCCTCGTGGGATAACCAACTTTGTATCGCAGGCAGTTTAGCACTATCCAGTTCTCAGTTTTGTCTTAGCTTACAAGGCTGTTTTAGTTTTGTGATAGGTTGTGAGCATAGCAATGGTATACAATACCGACAAATTGATAAGACACATGTGCAACAGTTAGGTATCTCTATTTCGAAACGTTTCGCCTTGATAGTAGGCTTCTTCAGTCGCATACTGTGGAGAAATTTTCTCCAAGGAGAGGGGTAATTGGCCCCCTTCAGCCCTTATCAGCCCATTTCAGACCTGAGGGGCCCAGCCCTCTCAGAAAGGGCAATGGCGTCTTGTATGTTTCTGCATCAACACTTTAACTGGAAGCATATGACCAGTGTGTGTCATAGATCACTCTACGTATTTGCAAATAGTGTGGGTTAATGAGAGACAATTCATCTTTTACCTTGGTAGGACAATTAAGGAAAATCCTGCACCCACCAGAAAGCAAGCATTCTGCATGCTTCATGTAGAAGTTTGGCAAGCAAGAGGAAATTGCTTGATTAGCTCTTCATTTGTGGAGGGCATGCCCAGGGCAAGCGAGGTGTGACGAGGGGCGTCATAGCTCAGATTGCTATAAGACACTGAACGGGGAACGTGTGTATGCGTACTTTAACCTTAACAAAGAACTAACAGTGCGCCCTCAACCTCGGACAATCTCCATCATTACAATAGAAATATTAAAAGGAAGTGTGAGCAGCTTCTTAGTGACGTTGTTGTGAGTCAACATGACTCAAGAAATCGTAATGACACGATTGCAAATAAACCATACCCCCGGCCGGGATTGAACCCGCGGTCATAGAGTCTCAAAACTCCAGCCCGTCGCGTTAGCCACTAGACCAGCTAGCCACAATAAGATTCATCCAACTAGGTATATTTCTACACCATAGGAAAGTTAGCACAGGCACCTCTGTGACCACAAATGCAAGTTTTTACAGACAAATCTCCAGCTAGCGTGGCCGCGGGTTCAATCCCGGCCGGGGGTATGGTTTATTTGCAATCGTGTCATTACGATTTCTTGAGTCATGTTGACGGCAGTGAAGGGACTTGAGCTAGAGTTCGTCACGGCCACGCTAGCTGGAGATTCGTCTGTAAAAACTTGCATTTGTGGTCACAGAGGTGCCTGTGCTAACCTTCCTATGGTGTAGAAATATACCTAGTTGGATGAATCTTATTGTGGCTAGCTGGTCTAGTGGCTAACGCGACGGGCTGGAGTTTTGAGACTCTATGACCGCGGGTTCAATCCCGGCCGGGGGTATGGTTTATTGTTGTGAGGTGTACAAATAGACAAGTACCGAAGAACTTTAAGTGACAATGCGAATGTTACGAATTTCCTGAGTGAGTGAAGGACGTGTGACATTCCTCAAAGACACTATTCTTCAATCAAGACATCGATACCCAGGTATCAATTAAGGGTCCTCCACAAACACCCAGGTAGGTCTAGTCAGTAATGATACCAGTTAGGTCGGCTGCGCTGCAGACAGCTAGTTCATTATTTCTCTGGATTTACCACCATACACCCGGTGGCGGGTCATCGAGCCCAACCAGGTAATTCGCAACTGCAATCAGTTTCTGAGATGCTGAATAACACACCTTTAGGTGTAATCATATTTTAACACCAATATTTTATCACACAGCCCTTAGGGAGTGCAGACGACAACTCCTCGCAGCCATCTCCTTGGAGATGGCTGCGAGGGCGCCTGTTGTTAATTCAAGCTAAGTGCCATCTACAGTTCACATTATCATTATTTGATTTAGCTTGTAGCATTTCCCTGAAACATACAGGGGAGGCAGCAGAAGCAATGGAGGTGTAAACACGATGTAATGAGTCCAACACCCTCGATGACTTAGTTCTTTGGTGGTCAGTCCCTCAGCGTAGAGAGAAACTCAATGCAGAGGGACTAACCACCAAAAAACTACGTCATCGAGTGTTATGGGCGGATAACATCGTCCTCGCATCTCTGCTTCTGCTGCCTGCTCTCTATGCTACTATGAAGCCTACTCTTCGGGAGAAACGCTTCGGAAAGACGATACCTAACTGTTGTACATCTTTCTTATCACTGAGATAGTTGCTTGCCTGCTGCTCCACGGACGAGATCCTTTTACGTCAGTACTGAATTTCCCAGCACAACAACGCTCACACCTTTGGTTCTCTCATCTTCTAACACTTGCAAATGTAAAACATTTTACAGAACGTGCTAAAAGTTACATTTGCTAATTTTGGTTTTCCCGTTGTTTAGTGCAATAAAACCTTATTTGTGTAGTTACTCTCTGCTAAGCATACTCATATGGCAGGTAATTTTGTGTGTGGTTACATTCATTTGCAAATTCGTAATTTTAGTTAGCAATGCAACGTTAGTAATGTAACGTTACCTAACCTAAAGTACAACCTAAAACAATTTTCACAGTGATTTTCTATTTTGCACAGAACGCCGAAGAGCAGACTGTTCTCAGAATGTAGACATTGTTTTCACGCGTTATCTAAACTGTCTATAAACACAGGTTTTTCTTAGGTAAGATTGATTCGACACTCACATGAGCACAGACCGAGGGAAGGTCTACAGATAAAAAGTGAAGTTAATTAGCATTCACAGGAAGTTCACCCCTTAGCATATAACTTCACGGACTACGTACATCACTACTGTACTACAAGAGAAGCAGCAGCAGTGTCGTTCATCAATAAATTGTTACAAGAACGTCGCTGCATCATCGTTTAATTATTCATGCTCAAGTATGCCACTAGACAATTTTGCATCAACAAGTATATACGATAAAACAAAGGACAGCTGATCAAATGTAATGTCTCTCAAGTTGTACTCTGTGTCTGTTATGAAGCCTCTTATATAATACACGAAATATAAATAAAATTATTTACTGTATAACAATTGCTGTCTCCTTGAGAGATAGATAGATAGATAGATAGATAGATAGATAGATAGATAGATAGAGAGAGAGAGAGAGAGAGAGAGAGAGAGAGAGAGAGAGAGAGAGAGAGAGAGAGAGGAGAACAGAGCAAGACGTCTCATCTCACGCCTGGACCCATCCTGGATAGATCTGTCATTTCAGCAGAGCCTTCAACATAGGAGAGATGTGGGTGGCCTTACAAGGCCAATATTGTCAAAGTACCACACTTGGATCCACTTCGAGGACAGCGTGAATCAAGCTTTTATACCACAAGACGGGCAGAAAGCAGCAACTTCACTCTGGCTGTACCCTTCTCCAGAACATCACTCCATCTGAGATCATATATACCCAGGATGACTCGAGTATGGAACACATTCGTACAGCATAATGATGTCAATGAGATAACGTCAGTTGATCAAATGAAAATACTGGCTCACAGATGGGTCCAACTTCATCCTGTTCCCTACTTGTATGCCTCATAACAATGAAAATGCTTTCAAATGAGCTGATGTAGGTAACAGCTCTTAGCTTGTCAATAAAGTTAGGAATCCTTAACCTGTATATAGCTTGTCAATAAAACTAGGGATCCTTAACCTTTTCAAACCCTGTGTAAATAAAAGAGAGAGAGAGAGAGAAAGAGAGAGAGAGAGAGAGAGAGAGAGAGAGAGAGAGAGAGAGAGAGAGAGAGAAAGAGAGATAGATAGAGAGAGAGAGAGAGAGAGAGAGAGAGAGAGAGAGAGAGAGAGAGAGAGAGAGAGAGAGAGAGAGAGAGAGAGAGAGAGATAGAGAGAGAGGGAGAGAGAGAGAGGGAGAGAGAAAGAGGGAGAGAGAAAAGGAAAGAGAGAGAGAGAGAGAGAGAGAGAGAGAGAGAGAGAGATAGAGAGAGAGATAGAGAGAGAGAGAGAGAGAGAGAGAGAGAGAGAGAGAAAGAGAGAGAGAGAGAGAGAGAGAGAGATAGAGAGAGAGATAGAGAGAGAGAGAGAGAGAGAGAGAGAGAGAGAGAGAGAGATAGAGAGAGAGATAGAGAGAGAGAAAGAGAGAGAGAGAGACAGACAGACAGACAGACAGACAGAAGCAAATGGAACGAGGCAAATGTAGTCCCTGTTCACGAAAAGTACAGAGCAGAAATCAGCAACTACGCACCGGTGTCACTCCTGTCAATCACTGGCAAGATCCTTGAGACAATAATCCCAAGACAGAGTTTTTTGACTACCACTCACAAATTTGTGACCGTCAATATGGCTTCAAGAAAGGTTACCCTGCTGCTGATCTGTTGCTGAACCTCTCCACTAAATGGTACCAGTCACTAAATGAATACAAAGTCAGCTGTGTGGTAGCACTGGACATTGCTGGTGCTTTCGTCCGAGTGTGGCACCAGGGCCTCTTGCCAAACTGCAGGCACTGGGAATTGCAGGCTCTACACTATGTTTCCTCAGTGATTACCTTCATGGTAGATCTCTACCATGAAGGTAATCACCAGTGGCCCATCTATTTTGGCCACTGTTATGGAATGTCTTCTTCATTGACCTTCTTCATTTCATCCCAGAATCCCATGCATATGCAGACGACTGTACTCTGACATTTACTTATCCAAGTGAAGAAATGCCATCTGTTTTAAGCTACATCAATCACCAGCTAAGAGCTATATTAGCTTGGGGAAGCCGATTGCGGGTAACATTTACTCCTGAGAAAGCACAAATGATGATCTCCAGGCACCATGACGGTAATGCCGGTGCAGTAGTAAGTATGAATGGGAGAGTGTTGGTACCAGGGGATGAAGTTGATATCCTTGGGGTGAAATTTAACTCCAAACTGACCATGAAGAACCACGTTGTAAATCTTGCATGCAAGGCAGCCAGGAAGCTTACAGCACTTCGACGTATCTCACATCTGCTTGACAGTAGGGGTTGCAAGATTCTGTATGAGGCACAAGTGCGCTCACACCTTGATTATGCTCCAATTTCTTTGTTTGCCTGCCCCCATCTCATCTGTGACTGCCTGGCAGAGTAGAGAACAGAGCAAGACGTCTTATCTCTCGCTTGGACCCATCCTGGATTGATCTGTCACTTCAGCAGAGCCTTTAACACAGGAGAGATGTGGGCGGCGTTACTGTTATGTACAAGGCCAACATTGTCAAAGTACCACACTTGGCTCCACTTCGAGGACAACGAGAAGCAAACTTCCATACCACAAGACGGGCAGAAAGCAGCAACTTCACCCTTGCTATACCCTTCTCCAGAACATCACTTCATCTGAGATCATTTATCCCCAGGATGACTCGAGTATGGAACACATTTGTACAGCATATTGATATCAACGAGATAAAGTCAGTTGATCAAATGAAAATGCTGGCCCACAGATGGCTCAAACTTCATCTTGTTCCCTACTTGTATGTTTCATAACAATAAAAACGATTTGAAATGAGCTGATTTAGGTAACAGCTCTTAGCATGTCTCAAAGTTAGGAATCTTTAACTTGTCACTAGCTTGTCAATAAAGTTAGGGAGCCTTAACCTAACCTTGTCAAAACCTGTGTAAAAAGAAAAGAGAGAGAGAGAGAGAGAGAGAGAGAGAGAGAGAGAGAGAGAGAGAGAGAGAGAGAGAGAGAGAGAGAGAGAGAGAGAGAGAGAGATAAACAGATTTTGATATTACAGGAGATCCTTTGAGATTCTCTAACCTAAAACGTCCCGTCAAAAACAAACATTTTCCTTCTCAGAATACAGTTTCAAAGAGCATAGTCAATAGCGTCTCCAACGCATCGTAAGGAGAACTAGATCTTAATTAACTCGTGAACGAGACGAAACTTGATTACATGTGAATCAAGTTAATAACACGTGCATAAAGTTAACTTCACGTTATGTAAGATAATTACGCGTTCTTAAATTTAACTGCACAAGCCTGAAGTTAATTACACGTGCTGGAAGTTACGTACACGAGCCTGAAGTTAATTACTGGTGCCTAGAGGCACCAGTACTGGATACTCGAGTATCCAGTACCTGTGCGAGACTCATTGTCAAGTATGAGGCATCGTCTGGTGTATTCAATCCTAGTGTGAGACACGCTAATAGGTGATCCATTCCTGAGTGCACAACACCTGTGAGAGACGTATTCTCAAGTATTCAGTGCTAGTAGGTGATCCATTCTTGAATGCACGACACCTATGTGAGATTCATTCTTCACCCAGTAAAACACAAAATGAAGCTTGAGAAGGTACAAAAGATGCGAATCAATCCTTTGTCCTGAGTTGTTGGAAAAAAAAAACAATGAGGAAAGAGGCTCTAACATGCACAACTCGAGGCGCTAAAAAATGGGTCTCCAAACTGCTGCCCACAGGCCACTTGCGGCCCACCACAACATTTTATGTGGCTCGCAGCAGCTTGAAATATTTATAAATAGTAAAGGTAATGGCTTCTCATTGTCTTTTACTTAAAGTTAAGGATTCTGTTGCTTGAAACAATTTATATGTTAAAATTTTAATTCTAATCTTTTCATTTTTCTGATATACCCTTCAGTTATGGAAGGAAAAAGGAAAAGAATAGTGCAGAGTGCCGCCTGTTTAATGAAGAATGGGGCGTAAAATACTTCTTTGTATATGCAGGTGATAAAACCTTGTGTGTTGTATGCAACGAAACTGTTGCAGTTTTTAAAGGAGTACAATGTACGTTTCCAGTTCACTATTTCCACTTCACAGGATCACAACGTTCGGATAAATGTGAATCAATGCAACGCAAGTTGCTTTCCTAACAAGGTTTCTTAAGCAGAAGAGAGCTGAAAATGAAGCTTTAACCTGGGTCAGTTACAGAGAAGCTTATGCATTAGGTAAAATAGGAAAGCCATTCACCAATGGGGATCTGATTAGAGAGTGTATGAAAAGCAAATCTATTCAAAATCCTCAGTGGTGCCCCAAATACTGTTGCTCTTCGAACTGAGGATATAGGAAGCAATATATTTCGTCAAATTGCGGGCAAAGCAGGAAATTTTCAGTTTTATTCTCTCGCACTTGAGGAATCGATGATGTGAGAGAAATTTTACGACTCCTAGTATTCATCCGTGGCGTCAACAATGAATGTGTCACACAAAAATTAGAATATAACCAGGAGTGGAATAAACTTCAATGCGTGACAATTGATGGAGGAAAGAACATGTCTGGGGTGAAGGCTCAGTTGGACAAATCACAAAAGCTTGTGAGGATGGATTCTCAAAGTCTATATTTGTCCACTGCGTTACCCATCAGCAGCATTGTGGGGAAAAATTGCGGATAGGTCTTGCGTTCTATAAATTGCGGATAGGTCTTGCGTTCTATAAATTTCATTCGATGTCATGGGCTTAATTATCGCCAGTTTTGTGATTTTCTGAAAGAAACTAATTCTGATTTTTTGACTTGCCTTATTATACAGCAATTCGATGGCTTAATTAGAGAAAGGTTCCTTCACGGGTCTTTCAGCTTAGAAAACAATACGATTCATTTCTGAAAGAGAAGAATCGACCCTGACCACTTTTATCAAACGCTGAGTGGCTTTGGATTTTTTTTTTCCAGACGTGGCAAGCCATGTGAAACAAATTTTATTTGTGATGTATTAACGCATGTCAAGGTATTACAGGGCACAACTGATGTTATTTGAAGGGCAGGTGAAAGTTTCTAACTTGGTTGTGAAAAAATTTCATGAAGAAAGTGAAGCTGAATTTCCTTACAAAAACAATTTCGGAAATGATTTTCTAAAATCTTGATAGAAAAACAGATGAAATGAAGTTATTTCAAAATCCATTTGACTGGAGTGATGAAACACAAATCAGTTTCAAATGGAAATTCTTGATGCGCAGTCAGATGATAAGCCGAAACAAAACTATAAAGGAAATCTGATTCAATTTTATAAATCTTTACAGCCTGAACAGTTTCCAAATTTGAAGCAATTTGCGTGTGGATTCGTATCAGTTTTTGGTACAATGTACCTTTAAGAACAAATATTTTCAAAAAATGAAGTATGTCAAGTCCAAATATCGCACAAATTTATCAGATGAACATCTGAAGTCCATTCTAATAATTGGCTTCTCCAGCTTTTAACCTCAGGTCATTTTGAAATTAAAAAAAAAAAAAGTTCCGTCATTCCCATTAATCTTGTACAAATTAATCTTGTGTTAGCTCTTATCCGCAGTTCATTAACTGATTATACTGTCATAACACTGCCTTAACTTTGAAATTTTTGCTGACATTTTATTTCTCATTGTTAGTACAGTATTGTTTCTTCATAATTGTCACATTTCTATTTTGTTCTGAAACAGATTACGAAAAGGATTCAAATAAACTTATTCATTCATTTAAATTTTATTCATTTATTTATATTTATTTGTAAAACTGTTGCTGTCTTTGGTCGGCGAAAATGTATTAAAATTTACGATGTGGCCCTCGAAGTGAAAAGTTTCGAGACCCCTGGAGAGGGTTTCGGGGGTCAACGCCCTCGCGGCCCGGTCTGAGACCAGGCTTCGTGGTGGATTAGGGTCTGATCAGCCAGTCTGTTACTGCTGGCCGCACGTAAACTGACGTTGGAACCACAGCCTGGCTGGTCTGGTACTGACTTTAGGTGCCTGTCCAGTGCCTTCATGAAGAGAGCCAGGGGTCTATTGGTAATCCCCTTTATGTATGCTGGGAGGCAGTTGAAAAGTCTTGGGCCCAGCCTGACACTTAGTGTTGTCTCTCAGAGTACTCGTGGCGCCCCTGCTGTCCAATGGGGAAATGTTGCATCTCCTGCCGAGTCTTTTGCTTTCATAGGGAGTGATTTTCGTGTGAAAGTTGATACTAATCCCTTTAGGATTTTACAAGTGTATATTATCATGTATCTTTCTCTCCTGCGTTCTAGGGAATATAAATCAAGGGACTTAAACCGTTCCCAGTAATTTAGGTGCTTTATCGTACTTATGTGTGCCGTGAAAGTTCTTTGTACACTCTCTAGATCAGCAATTTCGCCTGCCTTGAAGGGGGCAGTTAGTGTATAGCAGTATTCCAGCCTAGAGAGAACAAGCGATTTGAAGAGAATAATCATGAGCTTGGCATCCCTAGTTCTGAAGGTTCTCATTATCCATCCTATTATTCTTCGAGCAAAAGTGGTAGATACATTGTTGTGGTCTTTGAAGGTGAGATTCTCTAACATTATCACTCCCAGGTCCTTCACATTACTTTTTTCGCTTTATTGTATGGTTATAATTTGTTGTGTACCCTGATACAGTTTTAGTTTCCTCAAGTTTTCCGTGTCTGGGTAGTCGATATTTCTCTTCATTGAACTTCATATTGAGTGGCCCGCTGAAGATTTGGTTGATGTCTGCTTGTAGTCTTGCGGCGTTTTCGATGAAGGACACTGTCATGAATATATATATATATATATATATATATATATATATATATATATATATATATATATATATATATATATATATATATATATTTACCGCTAGGGAACGAAGAAAAATAGCAAAAATTTTTAGAATGGGGAGGGTTTAAGTTTACTCAGGTATAGGTACACTTAAATATAGTTACATTAATTACACTAGTTTGCATGATTTTTTTGTCTCTATGGTATCTTTTTCGGTATATATATATATATATATATATATATATATATATATATATATATATATATATATATATATATATATATATATATGGAAAATAGTTATTCATTGTGTTTTTATCCATCTCTATCACATCAGGTTGTCAAGTTATACGGAAACGTTACTTTTCTCTTTTCATATTACATAAGTAAATGAGAAAGTTGTATATTACCAATTAAAATGCTTACCTTATATTGACTTAAATGTTAAATCTAATATATTTTTCTTTATTTTCAGATTATTAATATCTCTAGAGGCTGCATAAATTCACCAGAAATATTTTGCTATGTTCCCGGGCATTTTACCCTTCAGATTCTCGGAGCAACATTACTCCTTTACTGAAGCGTTGCTACTTTGCTTATTTTGGCTGCAAACTTGGAGACCAGGACAATCCATTTGCACCATACAAAGCTTGCAAGAGTTGCATCAGTAAGCTCCAAATTGGAAAACTTAAATGTATGCCCTTTGGAGTACCAGTGGTATGGCGGAAGCAGATGAACCATCATGATGACTGTTACTTTTGTATGATTAAAGTCGCTGGATTCAACAAGAAGACTAAAGATCTCATAATATACTCAAATATTCCTTCAGCAATAAGACCTGTTCCAAACTCTGAAGATATTCCTGTACCTGTGCCACCTGAGACATGCACAGTTACTTGGCTCTAGACTGAAGGAACAAGAGGCTTCTAGCTCCTGGAACAACATTCGCTTGGTACCGTCATCGTGAAGCGGAAATTACTCATTTCTTTGACAAAGAAGAACCTTTAATTTTCTGTTCAAATATTTCTGGCCTTATTGAACACATGGGGATGTCATACAAAGCAGATGAATGGAGAGTCGTCATTGATTCTTCTAAAAGAAGTTTAAAGGCTATACTTCGCTACAATGGCAACACAGCTACATCTGTGCCAGTTGGCCAAAGTGTCCAAATGTCAGAAACTTGCGCAAATATGAAGACACTAATATCTGCAATCAAATACCAGAATCACAATTTTCTCATTTGTGATGATTTAAAATTTATTGCTCTCCTACTAGGTCTTCAAGGCGGATACACCAAGTATCCATGTTTTCTGTCTTTGGGATAGTAGGGCAGACAGCCAGCACTATGAACAAAAAGACTGGCCACCAAGAACCAGCTTAATTTTAACTTTAATAGATAACAATTTATTAAAAATTCACATTTTTTATTATCATTAATTTGTATATTCGAAATCTTTTCGTGATAGAGCAAAATGATTTAGATATTTACAATCAGCAGCCTAAGAATATGTAAGATCGCAGCCATGAATAAAAATAAAAATTAAAAACATTTCGAATGCAGACCAGTGTTATCATACGTAACATGTGTAGATTACCCTGCCTAACCCAGCTAAGGTGCCTCCCCTTAAGTACAAAACGAAAACAACAAAAAAAAGTCTTAAACTGGGAGATAAGTGTTTGAAATTTCGCCCATTGTCTGTGTCCTGAATTCAAGTTTTCACTTCCATATTGCAATCTCGCGGAAACAGGAAGATAGAAGAGGGTAAAAAGCGCATTGTTCCATATACAAATTACCTGTAATTCCCATTCCATTACCATACACATCTCACTTTAAACTTAGGCACTAATTAAACACGACTTTGGTATGTGTGTAGCCTCGCTCTTCGCCTTGCCGTTCTGAATAACATCATTTGCATACTCGTTCTGTTGTGTGAATATACTAATGAGCAGCGGTACATTGCTTTAGTCACTCGCAGATGTTGATATAAGCACATTGTGCTATACAGTTGGTTTTACTATTTTTTATTGTTAATTATTACGTATCCCCGACGGAACCGTTAAAAAGATTGACTGAATAATTTTACCTTCCTTCAACTTATCGATTTTATTTCCTCATAACTCGAAAATGCCTCATCCAGTCGTCTTAAAATTTTCAACGTTAGTGAAATGTAACGAGGGCTAAATTGTTGGAATAATTGGCGTGTTGAAAAAGATTCTGGGGAACCTGGAATGGCTCGAATAACTTCCAAAACCTTCACTGGCGTAGCCTAACACGTTCCAAAAAGGTTCCTCCTGCTTCGAGGACTGAAGAGAGTGAAATTTAAGATGAAGGTGCAGATTGACCATTATATGTAAAACAAATAACCTATTATCCAACTGACTAGGTTACTACCCACAACATACATTTTGGCTAGTTCGTATAGAACAACAGTTAGAGATATAAGATACAGATTTTAGTTCAAGAAATATGGTAAAACTAGATGATGAGTTGCAGTGAGAAAAGTGGTAATACAATCCTGCAAACAAAATTTCTTTCATAAAACCATACACATGGGGTAAGAGTTGCTGCCTCATTCTATAGTCTAGTCTAGTAAGCATCATTCTTTCCAGTGCTTTACGAAGACAAGTTAACGAGACTGATTGCTCACATGCATTAGGCTGTTGCGACTTACGAACAGACGCAATGTAATTATCGGTTCATGATTAAGCATTGCTAAAAAAAAAAGGTTAATCAGTGACTAGCTTTATATTTTCCAGGATATCATAAGTAATACCATCTTTTCAAGAGGCTGTTAGTTGAAGTTTATTTAATGTAAAGTGCAACTTGTACTCAGTGAAGAAGCAATCACTCTCAACAATCACACTCAACAGTCACTCTCAACAATCACACTCAACAGTCACTCTCAATCACACTCAACAGTCACTCTCAATAATCACACTCAACAGTCACTCTCAATAATCACACTCAACAGTCACTCTCAATAATCAAACTCAACAGTCACTCTCAACAATCACACTCAACAGTCACTCTCAATAATCACACTCAACAGTCGCTCTCAACAATCACACTCAACAATCACTCTCAACAACCACACTCAACAGTCACCCTCAACAATCAAACTAAACAGTCACCCTCAACAATCGCACTCGTAACTCTCAACAACCTCTCTCAGTTATCACTCTCAATAATCACTCTTAACAATCACACTCAACACTCTTAACACTCTTAACAGTCACTCTCAACAATCAATCTCAACACTCTCAATAATCACTCTCCATAATCACTCTTAACAATCACACTCAACACTCTCAACACTCTTAACAGTCACTCTCAACAATCAATCTCAACACTCTCAAAAATCACTCAGTAATCACTCCCAACAATCACCCTCAACAGTCACTCTCAACAATCACAATCATTCTCAACAGTCACACTCAACAATCACTCAACAATCACACTCAATCACACTAAACAATCACACTCAACACTCTCAACAATCACACTCAACAGTCACTTTCAACAATCACACTCAACATCACTCTCAGCAATCACACTCAACAATCACTCTCAAGAATCATACTCAACAATCACATTCGACAGTCATTCTCAACAATCACACTCCACAGTCTCAACAATCACACACAACAATCACAATCACAATCACCATCCAGGCATGAAAATCTCCCATATTAAAATAAAGTTATAGAGTGCTCTCGAAAAGAGTTTATTATATTTCTTTTTTTTTTTATCAGAATCACTCTGCAGGTTTGTTTTAATGTGAGATTTTCATACCAGGATGTTGAGGCCAAGTTATTTATGAGGTCATTAGTATTTTCAGGAAGAAAAGGTTGAGTATCATTTCTACTGTTTTTCCTAGTTCGTTTAGTGATAGTTTTCCGTTCTAGACTTGATAACTAGTTAGCGGATTGTTCACATTCCCGTTGTCAAAGTTTTTGTTTTCTGTTCCATGAATTTGTTAGTGTAATTTGGCAGGTTCTCAGGTAGTTTTGGTGCTCTAGAATAGCGATTGGTTTTACCAATCAATTTACACCATGTTTTAGGTTGCATACTTATGGATCATTATAAAACTCATGATGGTGCCAGTTAACTTGTTTTCGTTTGTGGCAACTTAATCATCGCTAAATTTTTTAAAAGATGTTGAGTTCGTAATTCTTGCACCATTGATTAAAGCAGTTATTGAAGTTATCTTTATAATATACCTGGAGTATACCTGGAGAGGGCTTTGGGGATCAACTCCCCCGTGGCCCGGTCCGTGGCCAGGCCTCGTGGTAGATCAGGGTCTGATCATCCAGGCTGTTACTGCTGGCCGCACGTAAACCGACGTACGAACCCACAACCCGGCTGGTCAGGTACTGACGAGATTAAAAAAATTTTTTTTCTTTAGCTCCTTGATTGTTGGAAATATGATCAAGACATTCTAATACACTGCTGTATGAATGAGTATGCTCAATACCCTTCACTATTCTAGCATTATTATGCTCATTTATGAACGTTAATGGTTTAGTTCCATTGTAACTTATTATAAACCCCTTAATATTCTTATGACTGGTATTATGTTCTCCAAGAATAAGTATAGCTTCACTATTAATGTTATTAGGTAAAGAATCAGCTTAAAATTGATTACCTGGGGTTTAAATATTGAAGATGTTAATTAAGAAATTGCCTGCATACACATGTTTACTCAACATTTACAGTGTTAGGAGTGAATACGGAAAGCTCTTTCTATAAACAGTTTGTTAATTTTAAATTACATATTGTATATTCGTAACTAAGTTTGTTTCGGTAAGGTTTGTTAGGAAATATGACTAGTGTTTCCTGACGCGGGTCTTAGACATATGATGACCCAGCGCTAGAGCTTTTGGGCATTTGAGCGAGGACTTCCGCTGGCTTACTGGCCCACCTCTTTAAATCATAGTTATGATTATAACCATTAACTATGTATCTCGCAGGTGACGACTTCGGGGAAGGTCGTCCACCTCGCTGTCTACATCCTTGCGAATATACATCGATATTCTTATTTGTGTAAATGAGATATTGGTCGGGCAACTGCATCCTGGTGGAAATATTCTCTCTTGCAAAAATAATGTATCCTCTCCATTGAAGTCATTTATTTCTGTCTCCTGCTTAAAAATGGGTTGTTGACTATTGCGTTCAACTGATAATGTGCAAACACCTGGATAAGAATCTTCACCACGTGCCAGATCAATTAGGCTGTGATGGATATGCGGGTCAGCAGACTAGCAGCAGGTAAAGTCTGGTTTATCAGGCAAGCACCAGACGACCCTGGCGCAATGCCGGTCTTCGTGGGAGTAGAAAAGCTCTCGGAACTCATCAAAGGTGTATCAAAGGTCACGCTTACTGAGTGGTTTTGCGCATGCTGCGCATGTTCCCTGAATCTGAAGAATTACGTAGCAGTTACTCTGTTCTAAATCACATACTAAAATGATCACAATCCGAGGCCTGAGCTACAGAATATTTCCTGTTTACCTTTTCTTGATGTTAGGTTGTGTAAGGTATAATATATCAAATTTATTAATCAACCTGGTTTTTTGTGAATTTACTGGAGAATAAATATTTCTTGTCGTCAGAAATAATTCACATCGTTTGGGTGGTTAAATGAGTTTCATGTTCTAGTGTGTGTTTATAACACTTGTGTGCCATCAACATCATTATTAAACATTAGAATGTTGTGAAAACTATGTTTACATAAAGCTTGTTTTCATTCTTAAAAGCTGGATAGTCTTAAAGATAGAATTGATTTTAACCTGAGTAGGTCCCAGTTCGCTTTTTTTGGACGAAATGTGAAAAACTGAAATATAGCCGCATATATTAGCTTTAAGGTTTCCATGGTAACAACTTGAGAATGTAACTTCTGATCGGCATCAAACTTAATCCATGTGCACTTTAGAATATTGTTTTGTTTTTTCAAACGTTTGAATTATATTCGCACAGTTTGTCCTAATGTACAATTTTTATTGAAGAAATTTGGATATTAGCTTCCTTATGAGTTAAGAATGTCGCTTCTGATTCCCTTCAAATCTTCATCAGTTTTTAACTGCAATATCAATTTATGCGGCACTTTGCTGTCTTCCAGCCAGGTGCATTATGCCACAATTGACTGGAATTCTGGAACACAAGGATACACTCTTCGGATCGCGCAGTGACTATAACACATCTAGTTAATTTTAGCTATTAGAGTAACACATATTGATGTATATTGCTTATTTTTAATATCTGGCGTAGAGAATATTTTTTTCTATATTTCAGTGATTTTCACAGGAGTTATAGAACTTAAAACTGTATAAAGCAATTGTGTCAGTTAACTAGTTAATTATAGAGGCTGTTCAAGTTCTGAACTGGAACTGAAGAGTTTAAATTTCTAATAATCATAAAAATATATATATTCAGTATTTAGATTTTTTTTAAAGATTTATATTAACAGTCTCAAGTTCAGTGTAACGGGAAATTATTCAAACTTTTATATTTATAATTTATTCGGATGATATCTTCATTAGATTGCTAAATATGGAGATAGATTCACATTTTTTTTTTCAAATTGTAGTCTCCACGGTGTGCTGATAATTAGTAATATTATTATCTTCTCAGAGAAATTAAATTATTTAATATTTAACCTCCCTGTGTTATTTAATACCCAATGAACATAGTTGTTACAGTTTAAAAAAGTTGGGAAAAATGTCGGCATCGTTATCGGTATCAGCCAAAAATTGGGTATTGGTATCTGATAAACTTTTGGTATCGTCCACAATATTAATATTTATGTCGTGCCGTTTAAGCCGAATCGCCAAGTTTGGCCTAATCGGCAAGGGTGTTCTTTGCAAAAATCGCGAACAAGCGATACAAGATGCTAAACAACCACGGGGGCAGTTGAATCATAGCTCTAGACCTGTCGTGTTGCAATTAGCACATTGAGTTCCTTCAAGCAGAAAAATACACTGAAAATATTAATGAGGAGAAATCGGTTGGAAATGAGCTAGACGAAGTGAAAGAATATTTGCCCTAACAACAGTGACAGTAATTCGTACGGTGTGAACTTTATGAAGGAAAAGATAAAGGAACACTTCTGATGTATGATCACATGTAGATACAACAATTGGAACACCAGATGTTGCTATATATAAAATTACAGCAGCAAAAGATCTGAAAGAGTATCACAGTAATACATGCGAAGATACTGCAGAAGACAAGAGGAAATTAATTTCAGCAGAAATTATTCAATATGATGTCAAAGATATTGCAATTTATCCTGTCAAATATGCTTCAGTCGAAGATATCCGTAATGTGGGAATTAATATAAATTACTTACCTAAGACTTTACAATTCCTATTAACTACACTCGTTACCGGAGAAAGTTAGGAGAGGAAAGTGTTTTCAGTAAGTCAGGAGATGATCCAGACTATGCCTCCTGGGGTTTAGAACAACTACATAATAACACAAGATCGAGATTTCTGGTTTGCTCAGTGTATCATATGGGATTCTCATACTCACATGCAGAGGTAGAATGCTTTCAACAACCAGCTGCTACATCACTGGAACTTGCATATTTGGGTTCCTTACAACACGATTGTTAAATATGTTGGAGAGAGTAAAGACCACAATGTTATTACACTTGATGGTCATGGGACACTTCATTGTATGAGAATAATTACACTTTTCACACCTGAAGAAAAAGTTGGGAATCATACTTGACATCGTGAGACTTGTCTCCAAATTAGACGTTCTCAAAGGCAACTCTCAAGTAACATTAAGTAGTTCCTGGGGGCTTTATCTAGTACAGTCACCTCTTTCACAATCAGCAGCGAACCTGTCAACTTTCAAAATTCACAAATCCATGCTAGCGGGAGATTCGTCTGTAAAAACTTGCATTTGTGGTCACAGTGGTGTCTATGCTAATCTTCGTATGGTGTAGAAATATACCTAGTTGGATAACTCTTATTAAGCTAGCTGGACCAGTAGCTAACGCGACGGTCTGGATTTGTTTCCAATCGTGCCATTACGATTTCGTGAGTCACTCAGTGTTTAATGCTTGATGCTGTCCAACAGATGCTTCCATAAGCTATTAAAGGATTTTTTTAAATGTCGTTCGTAAATTGGCACGTGAAAATTAAGACACATGTGCAACATCTGGGTATCTTCATTGTAGACGCTTCGCTATCCAGTGGCTTTGTCAATACAAATTCTTGGACTTAATTTGAAGACAGTAGAACTATATACAAGGTTGGTGTGAGGAGCACGACGCTGTTCTTCACACCAACTCCAAGACTGAGGGACTGATTACCTCATCTTTTGTATATAGTTCTACTGTCTTCAAAGTATATCCATGAATTTGTAATGATAAAGCCACTGGATGGCGAAACGTCTACAATAAAGATACCCAGATGTTACACATGTTCATCTTGTCGGTACTGTATACCATTCTTGTACAAACTGACACGTACTCAGTTCTAAAGCAGTCCAAACCATCCTCTTAGTAGGACACACCAGTACTGAAGGTATGAAGCCGATCGGAAGAGATGTCCATAAATTACTTCTTGGATTTGTAGATGAATGGTTCAGAGAACCGACATGTTGATAAATTGGACACATGTGCAACTCTTGGGTATCTTTATTGAGGAAACGTTTCGCCACACAGTGGCGTCATCGGTCCATACAAAGGAGAATCTTGAAGAATAGGAGGAGAGTGAGGTAATCAGTCCCTCAACCTTGAGTCGACGTGGTCAGTCCATCAATCTTGAATAGAATAACTTCCAGAGAAACACACAGTAGATATCCCCTTTCGATGGATAACTAATCACATTATTATTCCAGTGACGGGACATTGTCCAATTTATTTGTGTCTGTTAAAGAGTTGTGACCTGCTAAGCTTTTTCAATGAAGTATAATTAAGTGTGAAATATAGAAAATAAAATTAAGCTTATCTGTAAATTTCTCATTGTGCGTTTGCTCTCCTTTAATCATCAAAAGTGTTTGCTTTAGAGTGTTTGCTTGAGCTTCGTTATCAACAATTTGAAATGTATATTTTCTCGCCACATAATCAAGTTTAGTAAACTGACAAATTATCTGAGGCCAAAATAATAAGAAAGCTGAATTTAAATCATAGTAATAGAAAGGAAGACCTTAAATTAATCACTTGTAGAACATAATAATCTCTAATAATCCACAAATTCATCGAGGATGCCTCTCATGTAGTCGCGTATTTATGAAGCATGGCTACATGAAGCATGGCTACATGAAGCATGGCTACATGAAGCATGGCTACATGAAGCATGGCTACATGAACCATGGCTACATGAAGCATGGCTACATGAAGCATGGCTACATGAAGCATGGCTACATGAAGCATGGCTACATGAAGCATGGTTACATGAAGCATGGTTACATGAAGCATGGTTACATGAAGCATGGTTACATGAAGCATGGCTACATGAAGCATGGCTACATGAAGCAAGGTTACATGAAGCATGGTTACATGAAGCATTGTTACATGAAGCATGGCTACATGAAGCATGGTTACATGAAGCATGGTTACATGAAGCATGGTTACATGAAGCATGGTTACATGAAGCATGGCTACATTAAGCATGGTTACATGAAGCAAGGTTACATGAAGCATGGTTACATGAAGCATTGTTACATGAAGCATGGTTACATGAAGCATTGTTACATGAAGCATGGTTACATGAAGCATGGCTACATGAAGCATGGTTACATGAAGCATGGCTACATGAAGCATGGCTACATGAAGCATGGCTACATGAAGCATGGTTACATGAAGCATGGTTACATGAAGCATGGTTACATGAAGCATGGTTACATGAAGCATGGTTACATGAAGCATTGTTACATGAAGCATGGTTACATGAAGCATGGCTACATGAAGCATGGTTACATGAAGCATGGCTACATGAAGCATGGCTACATGAAGCATGGCTACATGAAGCAAGGTTACATGAAGCATGGTTACATGAAGCATTGTTACATGAAGCATGGCTACATGAAGCATGGCTACATGAAGCAAGGTTACATGAAGCAAGGTTACATGAAGCATTGTTACATGAAGCATGGTTACATGAAGCATGGCTACATGAAGCATGGCTACATGAAGCATGGTTACATGAAGCATTGTTACATGAAGCATGGCTACATGAAGCATGGCTACATGAAGCATGGTTACATGAAGCATGGTTACATGAAGCATGGTTACATGAAGCATGGTTACATGAAGCATGGTTACATGAAGCATTGTTACATGAAGCATGGTTACATGAAGCATGGCTACATGAAGCATGGCTACATGAAGCATGGTTACATGAAGCATTGTTACATGAAGCATGGCTACATGAAGCATTACTACATGAAACATAGCTACATGAAGCATTGTTACATGAAGCATTGTTACATGAAGCATGGCTACATGAAGCATGGCTACATGAAACATAGCTACATGAAGCATTGTTACATGAAGCATGGCTACATGTTACATGAAGCATTGTTACATGAAGCATGGCTACATGAAGCATGGCTACATGAAACATAGCTACATGAAGCATTGTTACATGAAGCATTGTTACATGAAGCATGGCTACATGAAGCATGGCTACATGAAGCATGGCTACATGAAACATAGCTACTTGAAGCATTGTTACATGAAGCATGGCTACATGAAGCATGGCTACATATAGCATGGCTACATGAAGCATGGGTACATGAAGCATGGCTACATAAAACATGGCTACATGAAGCATGGTTACATGAAGCATGGCTACATATAGCATGGCTACATGAAGCATGGGTACATGAAGCATGGGTACATGAAGCATGGGTACATGAAGCATGGCTACATGAAGCATGGGTACATGAAGCATGGCTACATAAAACATGGCTACATGAAGCATGGCTACATGAAGCATGGGTACATGAAGCATGGCTACATGAAGCACGGCTACATATAGCGTGGCTATATGAGACATAGCTACATGAAGCATGGCTACATGACGCATGGCTACTTGAAGCATTGTTACATGAAGCATTGTTACATGAAGCATTGTTACATGAAGCATTGTTACATGAAGCATTGTTACATGAAGCATAGGCACATGAAGCATGGCTACATGAGACAGAGCTACATGAAGCATGGCTACATGAAGCATGGCTACATATAGCATGGCTTCATGAAGCAAGGCTACATGAAGCATGGCTACATGAAGCATGACTACATGAAGCATGGTTACATGAAGCATGGCTACATGAAGCATGATTACATGAAGCATGGCTACATGAAGCATGGCTACATGAAGCATGGCTACATGAAGCAGGGCTACATGAAGCATGGTTACATGAAGCATGGTTACATGAAGCATGGCTACATGAAGCATGGTTACATGAAGCATGGTTACATGAAGCATGGCTACATGAAGCATGGCTACATGAAGCATGGCTACATGAAGCATGGCTACATGAAGCATGGCTACATGAAGCATGGCTACATGAAGCATGGTTATATGAAGCATGGCTACATGAAGCATGGCTACATGAAGCATGGCTACATGAAGCATGGCTACATGAAGCATGGTTACATGAAGCATGGATACATGAAGCATATTTACATGAAGCATGGTTACATGAAGCATGGCTACATGAAGCACGGTTACATGAAGCATGGTTACATGAAGCATGGCTACATGAAGCATGGTTACATGAAGCATGGCTACATGAAGCATGGTTACATGAAGCATGGCTACATGAAGCATGGTTACATGAAGCATGGTTACATGAAGCATGGTTACATGAAGCATGGCTACATGAAGCATGGCTACATGAAGCATGGTTACATGAAGCATGGCTACATGAAGCATGGTTACATGAAGCATTGTTACATGAAGCATGGTTACATGAAGCATGGTTACATGAAGCATAGTTACATGAAGCATGGCTACATGAAGCATGGTTACATGAAACATGGCTACATGAAGCATGGTTACATGAAGCATGGTTACATGAAGCATGGCTACATGAAGCATGGCTACATGAAGCAAGGTTACATGAAGCATGGCTACATGAAGCATGGTTACATGAAGCATGGTTATATGAAGCATGGCTACATGAAGCATGGCTACATGAAGCATGGTTACATGAAGCATGGCTACATGAAGCATGGTTACATGAAGCATGGTTACATGAAGCATGGATACATGAAGCATAGCTACATGAAGCATGGCTACATGAAGCATGGCTACAGGAAGCATGGTTACATGAAGCATGGCTACAGGAAGCATGGTTACATGAAGCATGGTTACATGAAGCATGGTTACATGAAGCATGGTTACATATAGCATGGTTACATGAAGCATGGCTACATGAAGCATGGCTACATGAAGCATGGCTACATGAAGCATGTTTACATGAAGCATGGCTGCATATAGCATGGTTACATGAAGCATGGCTACATGAAGCATGGTTACATATAGCATGGTTACATGAAGCATGGCTACATGAAGCATGGTTACATGAAGCATGGCTACATGAAGCATGGCTACATGAAGCATGGCTACATGAAGCATGGCTACATGAAGCATGGCTACATGAAGCATGGTTACATGAAGCATGGCTACATATAGCATGGTTACATGAAGCATGGCTACATGAAGCATGGCTACATGAAGCAAGGTTACATGAAGCATGGCTACATGAAGCATGGTTACATGAAGCATGGTTATATGAAGCATGGCTACATGAAGCATGGCTACATGAAGCATGGCTACATGAAGCATGGCTACATGAAGCATGGCTACATGAAGCATGGTTACATAAAGCATGGCTACATATAGCATGGTTACATGAAGCATGGCTACATGAAGCATGGCTACATGAAGCAAGGTTATATGAAGCATGGCTACATGAAGCATGGTTACATGAAGCATGGTTATATGAAGCATGGCTACATGAAGCATGGATACATGAAGCATGGCTACATGAAGCATGGTTACATGAAGCATGGTTACATGAAGCATGGATACATGAAGCATAGCTACATGAAGCATGGCTACATGAAGCATGGCTACATGAAGCATGGTTACATGAAGCATGGTTACATGAAGCATGGTTACATATAGCATGGTTACATGAAGCATGGCTACATATAGCATGGTTACATGAAGCATGGCTACATGAAACATGGCTACATGAAGCATGGTTACATGAAGCAGGGCTACATACAGCATGGTTACATGAAGCATGGTTACATGAAGTATGGCTACATGAAGCATGGCTACATATAGCATGGTTACATGAAGCATGGTTACATGAAGCATGGCTACATATACCATGGTTACATGAAGCATGGCTACATGAAGCATAGCTACATGAAGCATGGCTACATGAAGCATTTCTACATGAAGCATGGTTACATGAAGCATGGCTACATGAAGCATGGCTACATGAAGCATGGCTACATGAAGCATGGCTACATGAAGCATGGCTACATGAAGCATGGTTACATAAAGCATGGCTACATATACCATGGTTACATGAAGCATGGCTACATGAAGCATAGCTACATGAAGCATGGCTAAATGAAGCATTTCTACATGAAGCATGGTTACATGAAGCATGGCTACATGAAGCATGGCTACATGAAGCATGGCTACATATAGCATGGTTACATGAAGCATGGTTACATGAAGCATGGCTACATGAAGCATGGTTACATGAAGCATGGCTACATACAGCATGGTTACATGAAGCATGGCTACATGAAGCATGGTTACATGAAGCATGGCTACATGAAGCATGGCTACATGAAGCATGGCTACATGAAGCATGGCTACATGAAGCATGGCTACATGAAGCATGGCTACATGAAGCATGGCTACATGAAGCATGGCTACATGAAGCATGGCTACATGAAGCATGGCTACATGAAGCATGGTTACATGAAGCATGGCTACATGAAGCATGGTTACATGAAGCATGGCTACATGAAGCATAGCTACATATAGCATGGCTACTTGGAGCATGGCTACATATAGCATGGCTACATGAAGCATGGCTACATATAACATGGCTACATGAAGCATAGCTACATGAAGCATGGCTACATGAAACATGGCTATATGAAGCATGGCTACATGAAGCATGGTTACATGAAGCATGGTTACATGAAGCATGGCTACACATAACATGGCTTACATGAAGTATGGCTACATATATCATGGCTACATGAAGCATGGCTATATGAAGCATGGCTACATATAGCATGGCTACATGAGACATAGCTACATGAAGCATGGCTACATGAAACATGGCTATATGAAGCATTGTTACATGAAGCATTGTTACATGAAGCATTGTTACATGAAGCATGGTTACATGAAGCATGGCTACATGAAGCATGGTTACATGAAGCATGGCTACATGAAGCATGGCTACATGAAGCATGGCTACATGAAGCATGGCTACATGAAGCATGGTTACATGAAGCATGGCTACATGAAGCATGGTTACATGAAGCATGGCTATATGAAGCATTGTTACATGAAGCATAGCTACATGAAGCATGGTTACATGAAGCATTGTTACATGAAGCATGGTTACATGAAGCATGGCTACATGAAGCATGGTTACATGAAGCATGGTTACATGAAGCATGGTTACATGAAGCATGGTTACATGAAGCATGGTTACATGAAGCATTGTTACATGAAGCATGGCTATATGAAGCATGGTTACATGAAGCATGGTTACATGAAGCATGGTTACATGAAGCATGGTTACATGAAGCATTGTTACATGAAGCATGGTTACATGAAGCATGGCTACATGAAGCATGGCTACATGAAGCATGGTTACATGAAGCATTGTTACATGAAGCATGGCTACATGAAGCATGGCTACATGAAACATAGCTACATGAAGCATTGTTACATGAAGCATTGTTACATGAAGCATGGCTACATGAAGCATGGCTACATGAAACATAGCTACATGAAGCATTGTTACATGAAGCATGGCTACATGTTACATGAAGCATTGTTACATGAAGCATGGCTACATGAAGCATGGCTACATGAAACATTGCTACATGAAGCATTGTTACATGAAGCATTGTTACATGAAGCATGGCTACATGAAGCATGGCTACATGAAACATAGCTACTTGAAGCATTGTTACATGAAGCATGGCTACATGAAGCATGGCTACATATAGCATGGCTACATGAAGCATGGGTACATGAAGCATGGCTACATAAAACATGGCTACATGAAGCATGGTTACATGAAGCATGGCTACATATAGCATGGCTACATGAAGCATGGGTACATGAAGCATGGGTACATGAAGCAGGGGTACATGAAGCATGGCTACATGAAGCATGGGTACATGAAGCATGGCTACATAAAACATGGCTACATGAAGCATGGCTACATGAAGCATGGGTACATGAAGCATGGCTACATGAAGCACGGCTACATATAGCGTGGCTACATATACCATGGTTACATGAAGCATGGCTACATGAAGCATAGCTACATGAAGCATGGCTAAATGAAGCATTTCTACATGAAGCATGGTTACATGAAGCATGGCTACATGAAGCATGGCTACATGAAGCATGGCTACATATAGCATGGTTACATGAAGCATGGTTACATGAAGCATGGCTACATGAAGCATGGTTACATGAAGCATGGCTACATACAGCATGGTTACATGAAGCATGGCTACATGAAGCATGGTTACATGAAGCATGGCTACATGAAGCATGGCTACATGAAGCATGGCTACATGAAGCATGGCTACATGAAGCATGGCTACATGAAGCATGGCTACATGAAGCATGGCTACATGAAGCATGGCTACATGAATCATGGCTACATGAAGCATGGTTACATGAAGCATGGCTACATGAAGCATGGTTACATGAAGCATGGCTACATGAAGCATAGCTACATATAGCATGGCTACTTGGAGCATGGCTACATATAGCATGGCTACATGAAGCATGGCTACATATAACATGGCTACATGAAGCATAGCTACATGAAGCATGGCTACATGAAACATGGCTATATGAAGCATGGCTACATGAAGCATGGTTACATGAAGCATGGTTACATGAAGCATGGCTACACATAACATGGCTTACATGAAGTATGGCTACATATATCATGGCTACATGAAGCATGGCTATATGAAGCATGGCTACATATAGCATGGCTACATGAGACATAGCTACATGAAGCATGGCTACATGAAACATGGCTATATGAAGCATTGTTACATGAAGCATTGTTACATGAAGCATTGTTACATGAAGCATGGTTACATGAAGCATGGCTACATGAAGCATGGTTACATGAAGCATGGCTACATGAAGCATGGCTACATGAAGCATGGCTACATGAAGCATGGCTACATGAAGCATGGTTACATGAAGCATGGCTACATGAAGCATGGTTACATGAAGCATGGCTATATGAAGCATTGTTACATGAAGCATAGCTACATGAAGCATGGTTACATGAAGCATTGTTACATGAAGCATGGTTACCTGAAGCATGGCTACATGAAGCATGGTTACATGAAGCATGGTTACATGAAGCATGGTTACATGAAGCATGGTTACATGAAGCATGGTTACATGAAGCATTGTTACATGAAGCATGGCTACATGAAGCATGGTTACATGAAGCATGGTTACATGAAGCATGGTTACATGAAGCATGGTTACATGAAGCATTGTTACATGAAGCATGGTTACATGAAGCATGGCTACATGAAGCATGGCTACATGAAGCATGGTTACATGAAGCATTGTTACATGAAGCATGGCTACATGAAGCATGGCTACATGAAACATAGCTACATGAAGCATTGTTACATGAAGCATTGTTACATGAAGCATGGCTACATGAAGCATGGCTACATGAAACATAGCTACATGAAGCATTGTTACATGAAGCATGGCTACATGTTACATGAAGCATTGTTACATGAAGCATGGCTACATGAAGCATGGCTACATGAAACATTGCTACATGAAGCATTGTTACATGAAGCATTGTTACATGAAGCATGGCTACATGAAGCATGGCTACATGAAACATAGCTACTTGAAGCATTGTTACATGAAGCATGGCTACATGAAGCATGGCTACATATAGCATGGCTACATGAAGCATGGGTACATGAAGCATGGCTACATAAAACATGGCTACATGAAGCATGGTTACATGAAGCATGGCTACATATAGCATGGCTACATGAAGCATGGGTACATGAAGCATGGGTACATGAAGCAGGGGTACATGAAGCATGGCTACATGAAGCATGGGTACATGAAGCATGGCTACATAAAACATGGCTACATGAAGCATGGCTACATGAAGCATGGGTACATGAAGCATGGCTACATGAAGCACGGCTACATATAGCGTGGCTATATGAGACATAGCTACATGAAGCATGGCTACATGACGCATGGCTACATGAAGCATTGTTACATGAAGCATTGTTACATGAAGCATTGTTACATGAAGCATAGGCACATGAAGCATTGTTACATGAAGCATAGGCACATGAAGCATGGCTACATGAGACAGAGCTACATGAAGCATGGCTACATGAAGCATTGCTACATGAAGCATGGCTACATGAAGCATGGCTACATGAAGCATGGCTACATGAAGCATGGCTACATGAAGCATGGCTATATGAAGCATGGTTACATGAAGCATGGCTACATGAAGCATGGTTACATGAACCATGGCTACATGAAGCATGGTTACATGAAGCATGGCTACATGAAGCATGGCTACATGAACCATGGCTACATGAAGCATGGCTACATGAAGCATGGCTACATGAACCATGGCTACATGAAGCATGGTTACATGAAGCATGGCTACATGAAGCATGGCTACATGAACCATGGCTACATGAAGCATGGCTACATGAAGCATGGTTACATGAAGCATGGCTACATGAACCATGGCTACATGAAGCATGGTTACATGAAGCATGGCTACATGAAGCATGGTTACATGAACCATGGCTACATGAAGCATGGTTACATGAAGCATGGTTACATGAAGCATGGCTACATGAAGCATGGCTACATGAAGCATGGTTACATGAACCATGGCTACATGAAGCATGGTTACATGAAGCATGGTTACATGAAGCATGGCTACATGAACCATGGCTACATGAAACATGGCTACATGAACCATGGCTACATGAAGCATGGCAACATGAAGCATGGCTACATGAATCATGGCTACATGAAGCATGGCTACATGAAGCATGGTTACATGAAGCATGGCTACATGAACCATGGCTACATGAAGCATGGCTACATGAAGCATGGCTACATGAAGCATGGCTACATGAACCATGGCTACATGAAGCATGGCTACATGAAGCATGGTTACATGAAGCATGGCTACATGAACCATGGCTACATGAAGCATGGCTACATATAGCATGGCTTCATGAAGCATGGCTACATGAAGCATGGCTACATGAAGCATGACTACATGAAGCATGGTTACATGAAGCATGGCTACATGAAGCATGATTACATGAAGCATGGCTACATGAAGCATGGCGACATGAAGCATGGTTACATGAAGCATGGCTACATGAAGCATGGTTACATGAAGCATGGCTACATGGAGCATGGCTACATGAAGCATGGTTACATGAAGCATGGCTACATGAAGTATGGCTACATGAAGCATGGTTACATGAAGCATGGTTACATGAAGCATGATTACATGAAGCATGGTTACATGAAGCATGGCTACATGAAGCATGGCTACATGAAGCATGGTTACATGAAACATAGCTACATGAAGCATGGCTAAATGAAGCATGGCTAAATGAAGCATGGCTAAATGAAGCATGGCTACATGAAGCATGGCTACATGAAGCATGGTTACATGAAACATAGCTACATGAAGCATTGCTACATGAACCATGGCTACATATAACATGGCTACATGAAGCATGGTTACATGAAACATAGCTACATGAAGCATGGTTACATGAAACATAGCTACATGAAGCATGGCTACATGAAGCATGGCTACATGAAGCATGGCTAAATGAAATGTGCTCGATTTTCATGAAATGTGCTCGATTTTTAATAATTATTTTCTCTCAGTTTTTACACAGGAAGACACTAACAACATTCCAGTAATTAATTTTTATGGTGGGCAAGAAGAAGAAAAATTATGTAACATCACAGTCACTAGTGAAATGCTTGTGAAGCAGATAGACAGACTGAAGCAAAATAAGTCGCCGGGCCCTGATGAGGTTTTTTCGAGGGTTCTTAAGGAATGCAAAATGGAACTCTGTGAACCATTAACTAATATTTTTAATTTATCTCTTCAGACAGGTGTAGTGTCTGATATGTGGAAGATGGCTAATGTAATTCCTATTATTAAAACAGGGGACTAGTCGTTACCGTCAAATTACCGCCCAATAAGCCTGTCCTCAATTGTAGGCAAATTACTAGAGTCAATTATAGCTGAGATTATAAGAAGCCATCTCGATAAGCATAGCTTGATTAATGATACTCAGCATGGATTCACGAGAGGCCGGTCTTTAACTAATTTATTAACATTCTTCGGTAAAGCTTTTGAGGCTGTTGACCACGATAAAGAATTTGATATTATTTACTTAGATTTCAGTAAGGCTTTTGATAGAGTTCCGCACCATAGACTGTTAAAGAAAGTGGCAGCTCATGGCATTGGGGGAAAAGTGCTCTCGTGGATCGAGTCATGGCTCACTGACAGGAAGCAGAGAGTGTCCATAAATGGGGTTAAATCGAGTGGGGATCTGTAACAAGTGGTGTTCCACAGGGATCAGTCTTGGGCCCGTTGTTGTTTATAATATATATCAATGATCTTGATGAGGGAATTACTAGTGATATGAGCAAATTCGCCGATGACACAAAGATAGGTAGGAAAATTGAACATAAGAACATAAGAACATAAGAAAGGAGGAACACAGCAGCAGGCCTGTTGGCCCATACTAAGCAGGTCCTTCACAATTTATCCCACTAACAAACATGTGACCAACCCAATTTTCAATGCTACCCAAGAAATAAGCTCTGATATGCAAGTCCCACTCAAATCCAACCCCTCCCACTCATGTATTTATCCAACTTAAATTTGAAACTACCCAAAGTCCTAGCCTCAATAACCCAACTAGGAAGACTGTTCCACTCATCAACTACCCTATTTGGAAATATAAACACATATGCAGTATAATGTGGGCTTTTGTAGTAGGTACTTTGGTGAATAGGGAAGTTACGTCAAGGCTGGAAAGTTTCTTGTTTCTGATGTTGATGTTGAATAGGCAGTGCTCCCCGCCATCTCTCAGGAATTCTCGCTAAACACCTCTCTAAACTCTTGGGCACTATCAGTCCAGCACATCTCAAACACTCGGGTGATCTTCTCAATCGCATTCGCAACATCAACATCAGGAATAAGAAACTTTCCAGCCTTGACGTAACTTCCCTATTCACCAAAGTACCTACTACACAAGCCATCGATCTCTTGCGCAGGAAAATTGACGATTCACTTGATCTTCCCATTCCAGCCAGCGATTTCATCGACCTTGTTGAACTATGTGTTGGCTTTACGTGTTTCTCTTTCGAAAACCACCTCTTTCAGCAGACTTTTGGATTACCCATGGGTTCGCCACTCAGTGCGGTCCTGGCGAACCTATACGTGGAACATCTTGAAGCCGAACGTTTCTCCACCATTATTCCTTCGTCTGTCACCTGGCTCCGTTATGTTGACGACATTCTCCTCATAACTCCTAAACGCTTCAATGTTAAAGCTCTCCAAGACAAGCTCAACCAGGTCGAGCCTTCAATCCAGTTCACACTTGAAGAAGAAGTCGACAACACTCTACCTTTCCTTGATGTTCTGCTTTGCAAAGCTGACCACGAACTTCGTTTTAAAGTCTATCGAAAACCCACGAACCAAAACGATCTTCTCCACTTTTACTCTCACCACGACACTAAAACCAAACGTGGTGTAATTATAGGCTTCTTCCTACGTGCACTCAGAATCTGCAGCAATGAGTTTCTTGAAGAAGAATGCACGATGATTGAATAAGTATTTTCTAAACTCCACTATCCTCGTCACTTCATCAGAGACTGCAGACGACGGGCATTAAACATCTTCAACACACCCAGAGAAGACACTGCCGAGAAGAGATACATAGTCCTCCCCACCAACTCCATTGCCAAACACGTTTCCAACATCTTTTCCAATACCTCATTTCAAGTATCTACCTCCACAACCACGACCATCAAGGACATTACCAGTGATAGACAGGACAAGCTTCCACCCTCTGCAGGGGTATAATGTATGTATAATGTTCGCCAAGACCATAGTCCTGGCACGGGTCCCAATCTTGCGATGACCCGTCTCTGGCTCCCGATGGAGAAAGGTTTCCACAATGATGCGACGCATGCCGCTCAAGCGCCCCTCTGGTCAGTTCAACTGGTGCATCTCATAAGCGACACCATATGTAACTATGGACACTAGCGAGGAGGAGGATATGTCATTATTACAGGTAACAGCTTGTCTGGTTCGTTGACCCCATGGTACACTAGTGTGGCCGCAGTCATCTCTGGGTCCTCTTCGGGAGGGAATATCACTCCTAGTTGCCTGCGGAGTGTCTCAGTAGCTTCGCACTCTAGAAGATAGTGTGTTAGGGGCCGCTGGACAACGTGCTGACAGTACTGGCACATCTCCTCCTCAGCCTTGTCTACCATCATCTTGGCTGTGGGAAAGCCCAAACGAAGCCGATGGATGGCGGTACACTGCGCTCTGGACCAGCTTCTATCATATGGAGGGGGTTCTCCCTGAGTCGCTGCTCGGTACCACTGTTGAGATGGGGTATCACCTAAGACCTCCCCCATAAGTTTCGTGGCTCTGGCAGCCACCAGTTTGGTCTGTCGTAGGCTGATTGGGACAGTAATCCCAACATGTGGATAGTCTGTTGCTGCCTTGGCTGCATCATCTGCCGCCTCATTTCCCCGGATGCCAGCATGGCTGGGGATCCAGTTCAATGTCGATCTATTACCCTGAACTTCTAAGGCTGTCATTATGCTCAGGATCGATGTGATGAGGTGAACATTATCCTGTGGTTGAGGATGGGAGAGGGCATTGATTGCAGAGGTGGAATCAACATGTATGACAGGTCGGAGTCGATGTCGTAGGGCATGTGACAATGCCTGCTGAATCGCCACCAGCTCAGCTTGAAGGATCGTGCAGTGGTCAGGGAGTCGCCAGCCTTGTGTGTGACCATTGTGGTACAGTCCAGCTGCTGCTCTCTTCCTATCAGGGTCGACAGAACCATCTGTGAAATACACTGCACATGTGCCTCCCTCTGCCAGTGCCATGCTTGTCTCAGCATGATTGCTGAGGGTGTCTCGACTGCAGAGACACTTAGAGATGGGTAGCTGCATGATGAAAACATCGGCTGGATCTGGGCGCCAGGGAGGTGGTGGATGGTACCCAGCAACAGGAAGGTCACAACTCTTCTCACAGAGCAGCTGTACAGGCAGCAGCTTCCGCCCAGCAGCACAAAACGAACGAATCCAGGAGTAGTCCGTGAAGAGTGTGGGATCTTGTGACATGGTTGTTAATATCCGTCTCCTTAGTGGGGTACCTTGCTGCCGGTGCAGAATCGTGGCCACTTTGCAGGCGTTTATGTATCTTACTCTGTCAGCCAAGGAAGGAAGCCGGGCCTCAGATCTGAGACATACTGTGTTGGTCCAGATGGGGGCACCAAGCATAGTTCTTATCGCCTGATTTTGTACGACCTCCACTCTTTGCCTGCTCTGCGGGAAGAGATGAGCTAAAGCCGGTGCACCGTAGTCAATGAGCGAGCGTATAGCTTGTATATAGTACAAGCGAAGTACATCTTTGCTTGCCCCTGCACGGTGCCTCGTCATGGCTCTCATGGCGTTGAGTCTGAGTAGAGCACGTGACCTGACATACTCGGCCTGTTTCTGAAAGGTCAGCTTTTTATCAATGTAGATTCCCAAGTACAGGTAGGAGCCTGTCCACTCAAGTTCTATATCCTGAATACGTAATCTATTCACAGGATCTGGTCCCTTGAACATCATTGCAAGAGATTTCTCGGCCGAGATCTTGAGGCCTAGTTCCTTGCAAGACTGCGTAATTAGGTCCAAAGCTCTCTGAGCCTGTCGTTCTAAATTGCCTTTCCCATTCACTACTAGTGCAAGATCATCAGCATAGCTGAGGAGCTGTGTACCACTATGAAAGGGAAGGCTCACAAGTTCCTGCATAAGGATGTTAAACAGGGTAGGACTGAGCACACCTCCTTGTGGCGTACCGTTTTCCAGGGTTTTAAAGGAAGAGTAGTGTCCCTGAAAGCTGACACAGGCCTGCCTGCCCCTAAGGTAGGACTCTATCCAGGCCAGGAGGCGTCCTTTGATTCCCTTCCGAGCTAGTATTGCCAGAATTGCTGTGGGGCTGGCTAGCTCAAATGCCTTCTCAAGGTCGAGGTAGACGACGATACTAGGTTTTTTGTTGCTATCAGCAATCTGGCTTAGTAGAGTGGTTATGCACTCTGCTGTTCCCACTCCTTTGGTGAAGCCAAATATGTGATGATGAGAGGGTCCAAGTTTCCATAGGAGGCGGTTTAACACCATCCTCTCAGCAGTCTTGGCTAAGCAGCTGGTCAGCGATATGGGTCTCATACTGCCTGGGTCCTTGGGCTTTGGAATTGGTACGATTGTAGCTTTCTTCCAAGCTGCTGGGAGTGTCCTGGCCCTCCACGACTTGTTAATGACGTCTAGTATGGCCTCCCATCCACTCTGCCCAGCCCGTGCAATCATGGAGTACGTCACACCATCGATGCCCGGGGCAGTGTCACCTGTGTTCTTAATGGCACGTCGGAGTTCCAAGTCCGTGAGGTCTACATCAGTCACATCTTCCGACTCACATGCAGCTTGTATCGTTAGCTGGCGCTGTGGCAGAAGATCCGTCTGTATATTCCGGATGTCCTGTGGGAGCTGAGTGGAGGCTCCCCTGGAAGTGAAAAGCTCCACTAGTTTCTCTGCTTCCTGGGATGGGTTCGGGTGTGCTGGTGGCCTCGGCTTGCTCTTGCCAGTTGCTATGTTGAGCTTGCCCCATATCTCAGATAAGGTGGTGTGATGCCCGAATGTTGAGCACCACTCCAGCCATTTCTCAGTTTTTACTCTGAGAGAGATTCTGCGGGCATGCTGCACAATGGCTCTCAGAGTATTCCTGTTCTCTGCCGTAGGGTTACGCCTGTATAGCTTCCTAAAAGAGTTGATGCGGTGGTTCTGCTCCCGCACCTCGTCGTTGTAGAACCACCAGTCTCTTTTGTGAGTGCGTCCTGCGGACTTCTTTGGAATTGCGCACTCTGCTGCCTGGATGAGAACAGTGATTAGCTCCTGTTCAGCCGTATCACAGTCTTCAGATAGAGAGTATGTGGACCACCAGTTATGAAGATAATCCTGGAACACCTTCCAGTTGGCCCTCTTTACGTCCCATCTAGGAGGCAGCACAACTGTGGGAGGCCTGTTGATGTTGAAGGTGGTGATCACTGCAAAGTGGTCACTGACAAGGTGAGGATGAGTTTCCCATGTGGCTCCTGCTGCGAGTTGTCTTGACCCGAAGGTAAGGTCGAGGCAGCCACCCAACAGGTGTGTGGGGTCTCCATTGTTTAGCAACTTTACCTCTGGAATATCGTGTAGGAGCATTGCTATGTGTCTGCCAGCAGCATTGGTTGCTGAGTGAGAGTGCAGAATTGGGTGATGTGCGTTGAAATCTCCACCCACAATAATACACTCAGTGCGTGCTAGTGCGAGGAGCTCTGCAATGTCGAGGGTGTGTCTTGGGTTCTTGTAGATGTTATAGATGGTAATGGGCGCCCCAGGTATGTGCACAAGGATGGCCTGTACCTCGACATCCTCCCCACAGTCCACAGGGTTGGCTATAACCTCGTGAGGTATTGTATTGGATACAAATACAGCTGTGCCTCTGCAGTGAATGCCCGGGTCCATGTGCCGAAAATACCCAGCAAAACCGGGTAGTCTTGGGCACATAGTCGGGACAGTCAGAGTTTCTTGTAGCAAGACGATGTCAACCCGATCCCGAATTACTGCCTCCAGCAAGAGGTGCTGTTTGCCCCTCAGGCCCTGAATGTTCCATTGTAGGACCTTGAGGGTGTGATTTGGTACCGAGGTTATTCCATCGCTGTTGTTTCCTGAGCTGGAGACTGAGTCCTGCCCGCTCTGAGAACCTGCAAATTCATGGCATCCACTGTCTCCTCTTCGGTCAGAAAGCACACTCTCAGGAGAGTACTGACCATCTGCCGGAATGCGCTCTGTTGTTCCGTGGAGTTGATTGTGTTGCAAATAAGATCCGTGAACACCTTGATGAGTGCTACGAGATCCTCCCTGGTGAGGGCCTGCTTTGGAGATGGGTTCGAAACAGTGGATATTATCTGGGCTGCTGTGGTCTGTAGGGACTGCTGAGGGTTGGATTTCTTTATTGTATGCACCGTGGTCTGTTGCTGTATACCAGGTTGAGTAGCCGGGATCTGCTGGTGAGGTGCCAGTTGAGTCTGCAAAGCGCCTGTGCCGGGTAAGGAGTGCCTGCGTTGTCGTGCTATGGCCGGTGGGGGCTCGTTTAGTGCAGCCTGCTGATCGCATTGACCCGATGCACCCTGTTGACGCCTCCTGTTCCTCTTGTTTCTGTTTCTTCGTTGAGGTAGGGGTGCAGGAGGTTCTTGACCTTGACGCCTGGTTGAGGCTTCTAGGGTTGGGAATTCCTGGGCATTGACTTGGTTTAGCTGCTGAGAGATCTGCGGTATGGCAGGGTTCTCTGCACCCATCGTTTGATGATCCGTCGTAGCCTGTTGCCGAGTTTTTGGCGTCTTCCAGACTTCTTGAATTCTGGCGAGCCTCTCGGGGCATCGAGGATTCCAGGCATGGTGTTTCTGCCTGCAGTTCGGGCATTGTGGAGTGGGTGGCGATGCATTTTTCAGCTTGGTGATGCATTCCTCGGTAGGGTGGTGCTGGCTGCAGACACCGCAGATTACTCTGTTCGGACAGAGTGCACCCAGGTGTCCATAACGCTGACACTTGAAACAGCGAACTGGTTCTGCTGTGAAGGTCCTGACATCGTACCTGCCCCAAGAACCGAGGTCCAGCTGGGATGGCAGTGGTCCTACATGCTGAATGAGAACCTGTCGGGTTGGTGCGTTGCCTGCCGTCTTTGCCTTGAGACGTTGAGCTGACACCACACTGGGGTGAGCTGCTACTGCCTCGATGGGCATCATCAGCGGGTATCGCATCACTACACCCTTGGTGATCTTCTGCCGAGAGTCCAGTTCCTCCAGGGTGAATGAGCGATCTGTCTCCATGACTCTCTTCAAGGTGGTATACATTTCCTTGTTGAGAGGAGTCAATATTGGTTCTCCCCTCAAGTTGAACCATATCTTGAACTTCAGGTTGTGTCGTGATTCCAGGTATGAAACAACCCCATAGTGGGTTCTGTGGTCCCCATAAGACTTCACCTTGAATTTGCCAGGTCGGTTGAGCTGGTTTGCCTGCTCCTTGGACGGACGGTGCTTCTTCTTCTTGTCCACAGTGTTCCATCCCTCTTGGTTTTCGGGGGGTGCGGTGTTTATTTCCGCACCTGTTTCTATTGTCGCTGGCTCCATGGTTGGGACTGTCAGATCTGCTACAATGTGAGCAGGATCTTCCTCTTCCTCTCGCAACTTCTTCGCTAGAATTTCGCCCCACATTTCCAAATCTGAGTCCTCCGTCGTGTTCATGGAGCATCGTGACCTCTTCTTTTCGGCAGAAGCCATGTGCCTATCTTGTGATAAGGTAGTGAACTCCGTGAACTGAGTGTGTCAATGGATTGTCGTAATACGAGTATTCCTGTGTGTGCTGTACTGGGGTGAACGAACGAACGAACGAAAGTTCAGGTAAGATCCCAAATGGGATGAGCGGGGAAGACGGGACAGACGAAGAATAGTGCTGGAGAGGAGTGTTCTTAGTCGTAGAAATAGAGCCAGGGCTTAACCCAGCAGCAAAGGCGATCGTGGGACAGATATTGAAAAGAGAAATTCCGGTTCTTCTGTTGGGACTCCGGTGGGGTGAGCTGGGAGTAAGGGACTTGCGACGTTTAGAGCTAGAGAGGAGTGCAGAACTGAGTCATGTCTTAACCCAAAAAAGCTAAGGCGAACGTGGGTCAGAGAATGGTACCTGTCTTAGAAGGTACCTGTCAGCGGATCCAAGGTTATTTGTAAGTAGGGTTAGGAGCAGGATCATGCAAGGAGTAGAAAAGGTTGTGTTGGTTTGTGGGTCTGCGAATGTCTTCGTCAAGGAGAGAGGTCCAGTAGTCATGTCGTGTCTCAAGTTTGTCTATCTGTCTGTCACTGAGCCTCTTCCAGTACAGATTCAGCGCAGGGACGTCTAACTGGGCATGGAGAGACTCGCTTGTGGCGAAGTCCTCCCATCTGACATCAAGCACCCAGCGCAGCGCCTTGTTCTGGACACGCTGCAGTTTAAGTAAGTTTGTTTTTGCTGCAAGAGAGAGGGCTAGAGGAGAGTAAGTTATCAGAGGACGTATTAGGGATTTGTAGAGGTGTAGTTTGGTGCGTTGAGAGGCATGTTTCAGCTTGTAGAGGCCCGCAAGGGCCTTACTAGCTATTGCATGCCTTGAGTGAATGTGTCCGTGTAAACGAAGAAGGTAGTCAAGATTAACGCCAAGGACAGTGACAGATTGTGTGATAGGGAAGTAAGTGCGGGTGTCAGCTGTTCTGAGTTCGACAGGTAATGGAGGATCACGTTTCCTGTAGTTAAAATACGTAATGCTGGATTTTGCTGCATTGGTTTTGATCCTCCATTTTTGTTCCCAGATGGCTATCCTGTCAACCTCATTTTGTGTTTTGTGTGTGAGTGTATCTATATTGGCATGAGTGATAAGTTGTGTAATGTCGTCTGCATAGGCTAGTGTGATGGAGTTGTGGTATATAGGTGTTGGAATGTCGTTAGTGTATAAAATGTAGAGGGTAGGGGAAAGGACAGATCCCTGGGGTACTCCAGCATTTAGTGTGAAGTAGTCAGAGTAACAGCCTTGGAATTTGATTCTCATGGTACGGCCGTCTAGGAAGTTGCAGAGGAGTTTACGAGTATTGAGAGGCAGGTTGAAGTTAGTGCAGAGTTTGTACTTGAGCCCCTCGTGCCACACAGTGTCAAAAGCTTTTTCAACGTCTTTTGCAACCAGGGCTGTCCTGTTTCTTTGTTTTGTGTTTATGTGGATGTAGTTGAGAATGATGTTAATGGCATCCTGTGTGGATCTGTGTGTTCTGAAGCCAAACTGGCCATCTGAAAGTAGAGAATTATGTTCCAGGTATCTGCGAAGGCGATGATTAATGAGTTTTTCAAAGAGTTTTCCTAAAGTTTCGAGGAGGCTGATAGGGCGATAGTTTCTAGGGTCAGAGTGGTCTTTATTGGGTTTAGGAAGGAGGATAGCAGTAGCAGCTTTGAAGAGGGAAGGGAAGTATCCAGAGGCAAGGGAGGCATTGAGGAGGTTTGTGTAGGCAGTAATGATAGAGTCAGGAAGGTGTTTCAGGATAATATGGTTTAGGCCAGAGGCACCAGGAGCCTTTGGAGGAAGGTGTCTGAGGAGAGTTTTAATGTCTGTGTTGGTGAAAGGAGTGTCGAGTTCTTGGGAGGAGGTAAGAGTGTCTAGATGTATGTGGCTGTCTGGTGTTGTTTCTTGTGTGTGTGCAGTGTTCCAGTGTTCTATGTTCTGAATGTGTTGAATAACGTTAGGGTGAGGTGGGTGAGCGTGGAAGATGTTCTCCCAGATGTGTTTGAAGATGTTGGTAGCAGCCTGTGGGTCTGAGATGTGTGTGTTGTTGTGGGTGATGTGTTTGAATTTGTTGGTGGGAGTAGTGCCTCTGATTTTTTTGATAAAGTTCCAGAAGGCTTTAGTGTTTTTAACACGCTGCCTGTCCGCTTGTTGTATTAGTCGTGACCAGTGATTGTTGTGGTCTTGGTCTAGGCTGTGTAAAATGTTGTTTCTAAGGTAAGTGAGATCTAATCGGACTTGATTAAATCTATGTGTGTTGTAGAGGAAGCGGTTGTGGTAGCAGATAATTAGTCTTCTTGTTCTGAGTGACGGTTTGAAGGAATAACGAGTGGTGTGAGTTTTCTTTGGTATTGCGATGTTGGCTGCTTGTGTAATGGTGTCCTGGATGAGATCAAGTTGAGTATCGATGTCAGAGATAGGTTTGTTGTTGTAGTCATAGGTGAGGTTAATATTGTCTATGTGTTGTTTGAAAGCATCCCAGTCAGCGTTCTTGTAGGAGAATGAAGGTGTGGTTGGAATGAGGATAGGGTTGGAGGAGATGTGTAAGATGACTGGGATGTGATCAGAGCCTGTAATAGGGCCAGGTGAGATGTAATGTTGAAATAGAGAGCTGGCTCGGTTTGCCAGAATGATGTCTGGTTTGCCTTGGCCCGTGTGGTTGAAGAAGGTATTGAAGTCTGGGCCAAGATGAATTAGGTGTTTATGGTTTGTGAAGTTGAGTAATTGGTGACCAAGTTGGTTGTTACTGGTGTGATGAAAGGCAGTGTGTTTGGCATTCATGTCAGCTAGTAGGTAAGTTGGTGTGTTGGTGTAGTTGAAGACTAAGGAGAGGTCGTGTATGTTGAGAGTAGTGTTTGGGCGAGCATAGGTGGTGAAAAAGATAAAGGGGCCAAGGTGGGTGTGTATTCTGACCGCAAGACAGTGTTGGTGAATAAAAGGGATTGGGAGAAATTCATGTTTTATGTTGGAATTGACAAGGATGGCAACCCCATCGTGGGGATCATAGGGGGACTGTAGTGCAGTATAACCATAATGGCGGATACATTGAGGGGCTTTGAGGCAGGTACTGTTTAGCAAAACAATATCTGGCCTCTCTGCTTCAAGGAGCTCGGCCAGTAGGTGTCTAATTGTAAAGTAAGAACGTACGTTGAACTGAATCGCCTTAAACGTGATTTAATGGTTTCGTCTTAGCAAAGTTAATGTCGGGGGAGGAGTTTGGATTAAAGCCCGTGATAGTGGTGCCATCAGTGGATGTGTGTTTGTAGGTGCTACGGACCCGTTTCCTGGAGGGGGAGGAAGAGATGGATCTGTTTTTATGTTCTTTGGTCTGTCCGTTAGAAGTTGGGGTAGGTTTAGGTTTGAGTGGATTTTGTCTGGAGGAGGTGGAGTTGGACCTGGATGAGGTTTTGGTTGTGGTGGAGTGGGCGAAGGTGGATGCAGAGGAAGTGGAAGTTTTGGTAAGCTGTGAGGAAGTGGAAGCTTTGGAAGGGGATGAAGTGGGTAAGGAAGTGGGGGGAGGGGTGGTCGTAGCAGTAGCAGTAGGGGTGTTGGTGGGAGGTGTAGAAGTAGTGAAGAGAGGTAGTGGAGGAGGAGAGCTGGTGGGAGTAGGAAGTGGGGGGGTGGGAGAGAGGAAGGAGGGAGAGGTTGTAGGAGGCTTGGAAGAGAAGCAGGAAGGAGGGATAATTAAAGAGGGAAGATTGTTAGCAGACAAGATTAGGTTAAGGACATGTGAGTAGTCTGATTGGTAAGCTTGTGAGATTACCATCGCAGAGTGGGCAGCAGTGGCAAGTTGACAGTTAGTTTTGTAGTCTAGTGTGGGTGTAGAAGGAGAAGTGCTTGTAGTCTGTGTGTTGGTGTTTGATGTGTGTAGAGTAGAAGAGGTAGACCAAGTGCGTGGGGAGGCCCAGGCATTGGGGGTAGGGGAGGGAGGTGTGGAAGGGGAGGGAGGTAAGGAAGGGGAGGGAGGAGCAGGGAAGGGGTTGGGGAGGGAGGGAGGTTGGTTTGCTCTGAGGGAGGAGAGAATGTGCTTTCTAGAAGGGCAGGAATTTGCAACTGCAGTGTGTGACCCGCCGCAGTTAGAACATTTAAGGGGGAGGTTGCAAGTATTCCAGAAGTGGCCAGTTGCTGAACATCTGGAGCAGACTTGTGTAGATGTGCATGTGTTTTTGTCGTGGCCGAATTTGTAGCATTTAAGACATTGTGTGATTGGGTGGAAGTTCGGAGTGAAGAGAGCGTTTGGAGGAATGCGGATGGTCTTGGCAAAGATTCCTTGACTGAAGAGTGTAGAGGCGTCAGCAGGAGTAGAACAGCGTATTTTGAGAATGGTAGAGTTTTCTGGTCTGTAAATATCGTCAACAGAGACTTTGTTCTTAGTACTGATATCTTTTATTAAGTCTTCTTTGTCTGTGTCATAGGCTGTCAGGAGAGAGTAGTCTACGTGTTTAGCAATGACTGTGCTTTTGGCACGGTGCTCAGGAGTCCAAATAATGGTGAAGCCTGCGTTGAGAAGTTTTTGTCTGGTATCGCTTGAGGTGTACGCTTCGTAGGAATGTTTGTCAAGAAGGAGTTTGAAGCCTGAGTTGGTTTTGAAGACTTTAAGTTGAGGTGCACCAGTGATCTGATATAATAAATTTTCCGGACAGATAGTGGCATCAGGATTAGAAAATTTGAGGTTTAGCGAGAAGGAATTGGATTTAGTAGAAGCAGAGGCAGGTGTGGGAGGTTGGGGGAGAGTGGAAGGGGGGTGGGAGGTGGAAGGCAACGAAGGCATCGTCTAATTACGAAAAGATGTAATTGGAGGTGACAATCGGCCAAAAAGTGAGAGTACTCAGCTAGGCAAGTACGTGTAAGTAGACACACGTACTTGCCTGGCGCAGGACACTGAGGAGGTGAACTGTAGCTTGATGGAGCACTGTATATCCTGAGTGGTGGCGAGACTGGCTGTATGGCGTGCAGTCAACAGGCGAAGAGAATTCAGGCAGCAAGAGGCTTCCTGCCCTTCGGTCGGCAACCACCGACGCACCAATCCTGATGGTGGAGAGGAAGACGAAGGTCCAGCAAGCACTACTCAAAGCACTACTCAACACGGGGTAATTTCGAGAGAGGCGAGATCGTCGATGTGTTAGGTAAGCACACGTCACCACTCAAGCTAAGTCG